>NC_046366.1:338049-515549 GCF_011125445.2 Fundulus heteroclitus | reverse complement strand
TGAGTGGAACCAGCAAATCCAGCAATCCTTTGAAGCTGCATTCTGGGTTTCTGGGGACCCCCACGACCCTAATGAGAAGAACCCTGATTTGGTGCATAAAAAAGGCATTTATAAAGATAGTTATGGAGCTTCCAGTCCATGGTGTGACTACCAGTTGAGGCCCAACTTTACCATTGCAATGGTGGTGGTAAGCAAATAACAGCATTCATCTACCACTTTAGTTTGTAAAATACCTTTTATAAGTAAATAAAGATTTGCTATGTTTCTTTGACAGGCTCCAGAGCTGTTCACGTTAGAAAGAGCCTGGAAGGCTTTGGAAATAGCTGAGAAGAAACTTCTGGGACACTTGGGAATGAAAACTCTTGACCCAGAGTAAAGCTTCTTCTTATACTCAAAGATCTGCTTAATGTTCCTGCTTATTATTTAAACGTTGATGTCATTGTAAAGCTACTGGATTAATTAAAAATTTCAAATGTAGATTTGGAACTTTGTATGAAAGTACTATTTCTTTATATTGATTTCTGGTTTTACCAATGATTCTGTTAGATATGGCATTTGAGATTCTCTGTGTTTTCTTAGTGACATGGTCTACTGCGGTGTTTATGATAATGCACTGGATAATGACAACTACAACCTGGCAAAGGGCTTTAACTACCACCAAGGACCTGTAAGTAACACAAACATCCTGCTGCTGGTGTGTTAGGGAATGACTAAAACAGTCCAACACTTTGAACTACATCTTTGTTTACAGGAGTGGCTGTGGCCTGTTGGGTACTTTCTCCGTGCTAAACTCTTCTTTGCCAAGATGCTGGGGGAGGAGACCTACTCCAAGACCATCACACTGGTGAAAAATGTGCTGTCCCGACATTATACCCACTTGGAAAGGTAGGAGTTTTAGATTTCCATGTACAGTTTTATTTATTCTAATTTAATGTTATTTACCTTTCCTCATAATCTAAGTGGTTTTTATCATTAGTTTTCTAATCCTCTGCACATTCAGGTCTCTGTGGAAGGGCTTACCAGAGCTGACCAATGAGAACGGCCAGCACTGTCCCTTCAGCTGTGAGACCCAGGCCTGGTCTCTGGCCACTGTCCTGGAGGTGCTGTATGATCTGTAAAGGTCCCTTGAAGCTGTAAGCCACTTCCCTCCTCTGACATCATAGTGCTTTCTTGTAGTAGTGATACATAATCCAAGAAACAAAAAGAATCGTTGTTGTATGGTGACTAGGTTGGTGAGTGAAAGCATTTTAAGATGGAGCCTTTTTCCACTCTGAATATCCCGTTTATGGCATCACGTTTATGCCAACTTGATCCAGATGATTTCTTGAAAAACAAAAGTTTAAATTTGATGAAGAAAAAGACTTGTTGAAGCTCCAGAGTGCAATATGCTACACATTCTCTGTGGTGTTGGTCCCAATTGAACCCTTACTAGTTCTACAGTTGGGACGATCTGTCTCTACGTTTAATTCAAAGCAGTTTTTTTACTAGCTTTCATGATAATGTAAATTTTGAAATAAATAACACGGAAGATCATCTGGGCAGGATTATTACACTTTAATGAAGCAAATATTTCAAGTCTGATTTATACATTTTTTTTATTTTGTACATCTTCTGCAGCTCTGCTACAGATGGGTGGTATGAACAGAGAAGCCTTTCTGTATCATGAAGAACACAAGCAAGCGTTGCAGACTATGTTCATCCTTAGAAACACTGCTGGTGCTTTTTTAGTGTTGTTAAAAGGTCTGTTTCCAACTATGATCAGGCTTTAGTGCTTCAGTGTTTTTGTTTTTTTTCTCCTGAATTTATGCGTTTGTTACATATTCATAACAATACTGATCCGAGTTCAGACCTGCACAGGTACCAGGCTGTTTATGATGTTATTAAAACACAAGCCAGCACTGTTAATTAAACAGTGTGAAACAGGGTACACTTAGGTAATGCATGCTGATGTTTAGTCTTCTTCTTACTTGCTAATAGAAGCTGTATTATTTGTCTAATGTTTGTGTATTTTGGTAACAAATTTGAACAAATTAAGTTAAAAGGTAAGTAACAGATTAGCAAAACAGATATATACCTGCAATCTATTCTTTTCAGCCTTCCTGTTGTAATAAAATCAAATTTTGCTGTGATTCTATTGTTAAATGCCCCAGCGGAAAGCTTAACCTGGAAGGCAAATGTTCTCCACACGTTCCTCCTCACTGAGACATTGTTTTAAAGCAGCATCAGCCATTATGGTGTTAACGTTTAGGAACTTTTACACACTCTTGTGCTGTTGTCTAGCAACATAGTCTGTGCTAATATAATATATAGTGGTGATTTATTGAAAACTGACCACTGGTATTTCAAAACGCTGTTTCACCACTGAAAAAAATTTACTCAAATTAAAGGTTGTATTTTTTCAAAAAGGTTTTTGTGTGAGTTTGCACTGCTGCAATAACAAGGCCAGAAGTGTAGTTTGACACCTTCATCTAAGATATTTCCGCATTTTCTTGCTCTACTGTAGAATTCTGTGAATAACACCTTGTTGCTGTGCAGCAGCAGCAGTAAACAGAGTTGCTCCAAGATATTGGAATTTGTAGTTTACAAGTAGATCACTGGACCATTGTTTTCGCTATGTGAGGTAGCCAGCTCTTGTCCTGAGGCCTTTAAATAACTGCAATTCTGTTTCCTGCCAAATACGTCTTCCATTTCACTGCAGCTTTACTAACAGTGTATCAATATCATTACTGTTTCTTAAAAAGCTGTTGTATTTTTTCAGTTGTCTTTCCCTAAAATCCCATGCTAAGGTACAGTCTAACCTTTTGTCCTACAACAACACATTTAAACCACGTCATGTGATCTCAGACTTTTTGTTTTTATGGACAGCTGCTGAATGCTATGGAAGCAGTGTTGCAGCTTACATATGTCGTACCATGTAAACTGTCTTTAAACTATAGAGATATGCTGAATAAACTGTAACATGACGAATATGTGTGTTTGTGTGTGTGTGTGTGTATTCATATTTGCTATTGATCTTTTTTGTCAGAGCTAATGAAACAGTGATGGTAAAGTAATTTACACGAAAGATGACACAAGTTTGAATGTAAAGTACATCTGCAAGAACCACTGGCCAAAGTGGTTTACGTGAAAAAAAAAACCCATCAATATAGAGGGTGGGGGTGGTGGTAGAAAGTGTTTCACAGCACTGATGCAACTGATAATGGATGTAGAAATTTAAAGGGTTGTTCAGCTACACTACTGTGAAACATTTTCAGTCACCATGCAAATAATCAAAATCAGATCTTGATACACTTGTACTTGGTGCAAGTGTATAAAGTCAAGCACGTACTGTAGGAATGCAGACTGTTTCTACAAACATTTGTGAAAGAATGTGGCAGGTGGTTAAGGTTTTGTGAAAGCAATGGTATTTGCAATCTGCCATGTTTTTCTAAAGTAATCACATACACTGAAATTTCTCACATTTGTGACATTACAAGCAGAAACTTCAATACCAATACCTTAGTAGTAGAAGAAAGGATTGTGTTTTGCACCCTAAATCTAAAATCACTTCTTTGGTAATCAGTCTGGTGGTGCAGATCCGAAGCCCCAAGGTTGTGGCTTCAGCCACATTCTCTATCTACGGTAATATTAAACTTGGCTCCTCCATTCATTCCACCATCACTAGTCCAGTTTGCCAATGACCCCATTGTTGAAGGTCTGATTTGTATTCACATTAAGTGAGCCTAAAGAAAGTAGGTCCAGCACTTGGTGCCAGAAAAATTATCTGAACCCCAACATCTTAAACATGAAAGATGGACTTCGGGAAATCTAAGCACTCCTTTCACACACCCCTCTTGATACACGGTGAGGAAGATGAGAAAGTTAAGTTCCTGGGTGTTCACATCTCTGATGACCTGATCTTTTAACACATCTCTCACCAGGCAGGGAATGTCCAACAAAGACTACTTCCATAGGAAGTTATTGCACATTCACCTCCTTCGACAACTGCTCACAACCATCTACACATCAATCTACAGATCCTGGTGTATTGCCGCACCGTGTGGTTATACAGCTGTTATTGGGAGAACAGGAAGAAACTGCAGCAGGTGATGACTCCTGACTTGTGCTCCAGTGGGTGATGAGTCAAACCGCAAGTACTGGTCTATGGGGGTGGATTTGCAGTAAACATCAGTTTATAACTGTCCTTCATCTAAGACAAACTTCACAGTCCAGGAAGAAAAACTGCCCAGCATTAAACAGATGTGGTGGCCTCTGAGTCCAGTTGTCCCTGACTTATTGCGGGCGTTACTCGGGCCCCTGGGAACAATAAGGGGCCATCGGTTGGTAGCCTGATGGTCCTCTACTGAATGTGAGCAAGCAATGTTGATGGTGGGAGAAAAAGGTCTTTACTTTTCAATCACTGCTGCAGAGTTGAATACTACTAGTATTGTTTTTCTCTTACTGGGACCTGGGAAATTTCCAGCAGTTCCTAAAGGGTGAGAAACTGTGGTGTGACATCTTGCATACAACACTTGTATTTAATGGATGGACTAGTTTTGTCCAGGTAGAACAGAATGGAGGACTTTAGACTGGACCACACTTTTCCTGTATCCCACTGGTGTTCTCCATATAAGAAGAAAATTAATGCTGACTGAAAATTACTGATCTCTCTCTTGGTAATTAAAGAAAGCAATGGGAAAGTTTTTTGCTTGCTAATATTTGGCAACTGATTTATTTTTTTTCCTGGGACATCAACATCCTGAAATCACTGTGTATCCTTGGAGCACCTTCCTAGTCTCAACCCCAACTGCATTTTAGGGAAAGGAGGACTTCTGGACTTTGAGGTACCTTGAGGATCAGCAGAAGATCCAGCACGGACACAACTTTCCGAGACAGTACGGAAAAATCTCAGTCTATATATTTCAAGCCTGCTGATCTAAATTTGAACACACAATAGAAATAAAGTAGATGGGAGTTCTAATTTAAAGGTGCATTGCGCAAGTTCCAGAGTTTTTTGCACTAACTTCTCCCCCTCTGGCAACAAGCTGAAATGACACCAGTGTTGTGCATGGGAAAAAAGGAAAAGTATTATTGCTGCCACTGCACAGGTCTTTTGTCTAGAGGCGTAATGTCTTCTGAGGTAAGAAAGTTGTAAATATTGAAATTCCCAGCACACATTGAACGTTCAGACGTTTGTTGAATGTACCCATCAATGTTTGCTGAATGTCATAAGCAGAGGTTCGGCAAAAATGACAGAAGTGATCAAGAATCTTTATGTAAGCATAATGACATTTTGGTGAGAGTCTGTCTGAGAAACTACACAGCGACAAGGCATAATGTTCAAAAGGTTGAATGCACTGACATCACCTTCTGAGAAGCTGACAGTGTGCAAATAGTCCGTAGTACAGGGGTCACCAACATGATGGCTGCGAGCACCAGGTAGCCCTCGAGGACGATATGTGGTGGTCAAGCCAGTACAACCCTCCAGTGAGCTACATCTGCAATGTTATAAGGGTTCCAAGATTGCAGAGCATAAAGAACGGGCTATGCAATGCATAGCTGTTCATTTGTTCTGTGAGCAGAGAACCCTGTTGTTTTTCGTTCGTTTTTAAATTATTTATTCTTTAGGGTTCTAAACCCACAGAGCTGAAAGAACGGCGGCGCCTCGCCAAGATAGCGCTGCGGGAAACCCTGATTAGGGTTCCAAGCCCGCAGTGCAGAAAGAACGGGCTATATCTTGGCCGCCTCGCCAAGATAGCGCTGCGGGAAACCCTGATTAGGGTTCCAAGCCCGCAGTGCAGGTGAACGGCTATACCGTTCGTCTGCTCTGTGAGCAGAGGACACTATTGTTTTTCGTCTGTTTTTAAATTATTAGGCGCCTGCCATAGCATTTGCAATGCAAATGCATGGAGGCACCTAATACTATTCACTTCTAAACGGACTCTTTATTAGGCGCCTGCCTTGCATGTGCAATGAGGAGGCAGTGCTGTGCAAAGCACAGCACTGCCTCCCATGCAAATGCATGGAGGCACCTATTACTATTCTGCTCTAAACGGACTATTTATTATTCCAGTTTTTTCTTCCTTCACTATTAATGCGGCCCGAACCGTAGCGTGCACCCCCACAATATAGGCATCAAAACTCGTTTTGATGCCTATATTGTGGGGGTGCACGGATTTCGAGTTACCATGGCAACATAATTAGCCAAAAACCAACCCCCAAAAAACCCATAATAATCAATGGAGTCGGGTAGAAAGAAAGCCTCAAAAAAGCCTCCAAATGGCCATTTTCAAAGCTGTACTGTGTCGTCATGGTTTCACCTACGAACACCGTTTAACTTCCAGTTTGTAGATATATCTTTGAACTACTCAGAAGTGAAAACGGCATGTGGATATCTCTTACCGTCTCTTCACAGTTACTCCTC
Source organism: Fundulus heteroclitus (assembly GCF_011125445.2). Taxonomy (NCBI): domain Eukaryota; kingdom Metazoa; phylum Chordata; class Actinopteri; order Cyprinodontiformes; family Fundulidae; genus Fundulus; species Fundulus heteroclitus. The sequence goes on along the minus strand of NC_046366.1, from coordinate 509,146 downwards.
AAAGCTCATGTCCAAAAATCACCGAAATCATCGTTTACAATGAAAGTTAATGACGGAATTCTCCAACCGCCAGAGTGGCCCACTCTAGCTTTTTTAAAGATTTCAAAACCCCGAACAACTTCAGCCTACTCGCTCAATTTTCATTCTGCATGGATAAGTTATACATCAAAACGTAGGTATTTTTGTCTGGATTTAGGAAATGTAACCCTCATTGGTGTAGCATTTATAGATTTTTGGCAAATCACCTCAGAGCGACACAAACCCGAAACCTCCCCCATTCATTTCCTATGGAGCGGTTTTGAAAAATGACGTCTGAAAATCCAAAACAGCACATGTTTTCGCATCGTCGCTACTCCTAAACTGTTTTATATACAGACATGACACTTTCACACATGAATGTCCCGACCCTTCTAGCACTCACAAAAAAGGAATTGTTTGGATAACTGTTACGGTTTTGCCGCAGGAACAATTTGTTCGGGAGTAGCGAATGTGCAAATTCCTGAAAACGCTTTTGAGCTGCATTTTCCCACATCATCCACTTTTTTACATCGTCGCTGTGCCTACACCGATTTTTGTACAAACATAAAAATGAGCACCATAGTCCTCAAAAGCCTGCTGATACTCACAGTGAAATAATTGTTTTCAATTAGATTCAATTTTATTTATATATCGCCAAATCATGAAACATGTCATCTCAAGGCACTTTACAAAGTCAAGTTCAATCATATTATACAGATTGGTCAAAAATGTCCTATATAAGGAAACCAGTTGATTGCATCAAAGTCCCGACAAGCAGCATTCACTCCTGGGGAAGCGTAGAGCCACAGGGAGAGTCGTCTGCATTGTACATGGCTTTGCTGCAGTCCCTCATACTGAGCAAGCATAAAGCGACAGTGGGAAGAAAAACTCCCCATTAACGGGAAGGAAAACCTCCGGCAGAACTGGGCTCAGTATGAACGGTCATATGCCTCGACCGACTGGGGGTTACAGAAGACAGAGCAGAGACACAAAAAGAGAGACAAAAAAGCACAGAAGCACACATTGATCCAGTAATCTGTTCTACATTAGATGGTAGTAGCGGGTGAGCCGTCTTCTCTGGATGATGTCACAGTTAACAGAACGCCAGACCAGGTGTACCTACTATGAAGATAAAAGAGAGAGAACAGAAAGTTAAAGCAGAAATGACGACACACAATGCATAATTGAAGAACAGTAGAACTCTAAAGAGTGAGAAAATTAGATCCTGATGTCCTACAGTAGCCTAAGCTTATAGCAGTAAAACTATAAAAGTAGCTCTGAGTAACATGAGCCACTCTAGTTATAAGCTTTGTCAAAAAGGAAGGTTTTAAGATTAGTCTTAAAAGTAGACAGGGTGTCTGCCTCACGGACCAAAACTGGGAGTTGGTTCCACAGGAGAGGAGCCTGATAGGTAAAGGATCTGCCTCCCATTCTACTTTTAAAGACTCTAGGAACCACCAGCAGACCTGCAGTCTGAGAGCGAAGTGCTCTGTTAGGAACATACGGGGTAATCAGAGCTCTGATATATGATGGAGCTTGATTATTAAGGGCTTTATACGTTAGAAGAAGAATTTTAAATTCTCTTCTTGATTTAACAGGAAGCCAATGAAGGGAAGCTAAAATTGGAGAAATATGATCCCGCTTGTTGATTTTCATCAGAACTCTTGCTGCAGCATTTTGGATCAGCTGAATACTTTGAACTGCATTTTGTGGACTTCCTAATAGTAAAGAATTACAATAGTCCAGCCTTGAAGTAACATATGCATGGACCAGTTTTTCAGCATCACTCCTGGACAGAATGTTTCTAATTTTGACGATATTCCGGAGGTGAAAAAAGGAAACTCTGGAAACCTGTTTAATATGGGATTTAAATGACATGTCTTGGTCAAAAATAACACCAAGATTTTTTACTTTATTACCAGAGGCCAAGTTAATGCCAGAAGTTTATGTTTTGAGGACTCTGGCCCAAAGATTACAACTTCGGTCTTGTCAGAATTTAGATGCAGGAAATTTAAAGTCATTCAGCTTTTGATGTCATCAAGACATGACTGCAGTCGAAGTAATTGATTGGATTCATCAGGATTTATGTATAAATATAGCTGAGTATCATCATTATAACAGTGGAAATTAATCCCATGCTGTCTGATAATTTTGCTGATCGGAAGCATATATATATATATATAGTAAAGATAATTGGTCCAAGCACTGAACCCTGTGGTACTCCACAGGTGACACTAGAGTTTGAGGAAGATTTATTATTAACATGAACAAACTGGAATCTGTCCGATAGATAAGATTTAAACCAGCCTAATGCTTTCCCCTTAATCCCTACAGTATGTTCAAGTCTGTAGGAGAATATTGTGATCAACTGTATCAAATGCAGCACTGAGATCTAACAGGACAAGTACAGACACAAGTCCATTATTTGAGGCCATGAGAATATCATTAGTGACCTTCACCAGAGCTGTTTCAGTGCTATGATGAGCTCTGAAGCCTGACTGAAACTCCTCAAGTAGGTCATTGCTTTGTAAATGTTCACAAAGTTGATTAGCAACTACTTTCTCAAGAATTTTAGATAAGAAAAGAAGATTAAATATAGGTCTGTAGTTTACTAACTCATCTTGATCAAGAGAAGGTTTCTTAAGTAAAGGTTTAATAACAGCTACTTTAAAAATCTGTGGTACATATCCATTTACTAAGGATAGATTAATCATGTCTAAAATAGTGCCACTGATCAAAGGGAATATGTCCTTAAACAACTTGGTTGGCATTGGGTCTAACATACAGGTAGAAGGTTTAGATGAAGCTAAAATTTTAGATAGCTCAGAAACCTTTACTGCTTCTAAACAGTTCTAACACTAACAGGTTCTAAAGATTCCTCCAATGCTGCCTCACTTACTAAGGACGAGGTAATCATGTTTGGGAGGATGCCAATTATTTTATTTTTAATGGCATCAATTTTATTTATGAAGAATCCCATAAAATCGTTGCTACTAAGAGCTAAGGGAATCGATGGATCAACAGAGCTGTGGCTCTGGGTAAGTTTGGCAACTGTACTTAAGAGAAATCTAGGATTATTTTTATTCTCTTCAATTAATGATGAAAAATATGCTGCTCTAACTCTGCGAAGGGTCTTGTTATACAACAATAGACTGTCCCTCCAGATTAAGTAGGATTCCTCTTGGTGTGTAGAGCGCCATTTTCTCTCTAATTTCCTAACATTGTGCTTCAAGGAACGCAGCTCTGAATTAAACCAGAGAGCCAGCTTCCTGTGAATAATCACCTTCTTTTTCAAGGGAGCTACATTGTCTAATGCAGAACGCAATGAGGAAGTCAGATTGTTAGCAAAGGTATCGATTTGTGAATGGGAAGAAACAGCATTGCTGCCATCTACAGGGCATTTCTGCAATACTGAAGATATTAAAAAGGGGACAGACTCTTTAAGTTTTGATACAGCATTATCCGATAAAGATCTACTATAATGGAACCCTCTTTTGGGGGTGGAGAAGTCACTTAGATTAAACTCAAATGTTATTAAAAATTATCAGACAGGACAGGGTTGTGAGAGAATACTGTTAATTCTTCACAATCAATGCCATATGTCAGAACAAGGTCTAAAGTATGGAGCCGAGAGTGTGTCGGTTTATGTACATTTTGAGCAAAACCAATTGAATCTAGGATAGTTTTAAAGGCTATACTAAGGTTATCACATTCAGTGTCAACATGGATGTTAAAATCACCCACAATAATAACCTTATCAGTATTTAACACCAAATCGGATAAGAAATCTGCCAATTGATCCAAAAACTGAGTGTGAGGGCCTGGTGGACAATACAAAACAACAAACAGAAGAGGTTTTATTGCTTTGCAGTTTGGTTGAGGGAAACTGAGGGTTAAATGTTCAAAAGAACTGTAATTATTAGTGTGCCTGGGACTAATTAATAAATCAGACTGAAAGATAGTTGCCACTCCTCCTCCTCTTTCCACAGATCTGGGAATGTGGAAATTTGAATAACTGGAGGGGGTTGACTCATTTATACTAATGTAGTCCTCTTGTAGCCAGGTTTCTGTGAGACAAAACAAATCAATCTGATTATCAGAAATCAATTCATTAACTAACAAAGTCTTAAGAGACCTTATATTTAATAGACCACATTTAATTCTTTTATTTTTTGGTTCAAAGTGATCCGTATGGATTCGTATTAGATTTTTATGATTTGTTCCTTTTAGATTAGTTTTTGATCTGTTAAGTTTTGGCCGTGGGAAAGCCACCGTCTCAATAGGATAATGGGTGGGTAACAGTACAGAAGCTGCAGAGAGGTGTGTTAAACTACGGCTCTGCTTCCTGGTCTGGACCCTGGGTTGTCAGCATTTAGGAGAACTAATAAATCCGGCCAGATTCCTAGAAAGAAGAGCTGCACCATCCAAAGTGGGATGAATGCCATCTCTCCTGATCAGACCAGGTTTTCCCCAGAAAGTTCTCCAGTTATCAATATAGCCCACGTCGTTTTCTGGACACCACCTAGACAACCAACGGTTGAATGACGACATGCGGCTAAACATGTCATCACTGGTCAGATCAGGCAGGGGACCAGAGAAAATTACAGAGTCTGACATTGCTTTAGTAAACTCACACACCGAAGCAACACCAACTTTGGTGACCTCTGATCGGCATGACCGGGTGTCATTACCGCCAGCGTGAATAACAATTTTGCGGTATTTATGCTTATCCTTAGCCAGTAGTTTTAGGTAGGATTCTATGTCGCCCGTTCTGGCCCCTGGTAGGCATTTAACTATGGTCCCTGGTTTCTTTAGTGCCACATTTCTTATTATGGAGCTGCCAATAATTAAGGTCAGCTCCTCAGCGAGACTGTCGCTGAGAGGGGAAAATTTAATAGAAACGCAGACGGGTTGGTGGTGATCTGGGGTCTGTAATCTAGAGCTACGCTTCCTACGAACCGTCATCCAGCCAGCCTGGTTACCCGGCCGTTCGGGTGCTACTGCTTTAGGTTCGCTACTTGAAGTTACTCTATGCGGCTCCGCGCTAGCAAAGGAGCGGCTATCAGCTGGTTTTTCAACAGCACGGAGCCGTGTCTCCAATTCTGACACCCTCGCCTCCAAAGCTACAAAAACACTACATTTATTACATGTACCATTATCACTAAAGGAGGCAGAGGAATAACTGAACATCTGACATAGAGAGCAGCAGATAGGAGACTTAGTCAGAGACGGAGAAGCCATTATGAGGCTAAGGCTTGGCTAACGCTAGGCTAAAGCTAGGCTAGCGCCCTGTTATCGCGCCAAAGAACAAACCGTGTGGAACATGAGGAGTTCCCAAACGTGATCAGAAGCCACAGAAAATGTTTTTAAAAGTGCTTATGTTTGGAAACAGATGTTACAGCAAAGAGGTTTAAGGATAAAAAGCGAGAGAGCCTGGAGCAAAAATCTGTCGTTCACACAGCAACAACAAGAAATGACACAATACGCCTTACCACAAACAGAAAGTCAGCCTGATATCTCTTATACTTTTTCAGCTACAGCGATTTGTTCGGGACCGTTTTTAGAGGATTTCTAAAATTCTATAAAAATCCCCTTTATATCATAATTTTTTACGCCTTTATTAAAGGCATACTATGCAACATTTTTCAGTTAATTAATGTGTTCCATACAGTTTTGGATGATTAAATGAGTCATTTCAGGTCGAACAAAGGTTTTCTCTGCAACCCTGGGGTCTGTGGGGGAAATACCGCACTTGCAATTGCAAGAGCTCTCGGCCCGCACACACAGAAGTCTCGCTTTACGGCGAGAACTCCATGTGTTTTTGCCCTGCCATTCACTATATGCACGCGTGAAAGCAACAACAAAGAACCGCGTGTTAACGTCAAACATGCAAGCATATCGAGTTTTTTTATTATTAGTATTATTATTATTATTATTTTTTTTTTTTTTTTTTGGCGAGACGCTACCACGGCGCACGCGGCGGCCGCGGCTTGGCGAGGCGGCGGCGCATGCGGCGGCCGCCTCGCCAAGATAGCGCTGTGGGAAGCTTGATGTTCATACCTTCACTGTGTTAGTCATTGTTTGTACTGCCGTTTTGTCCACTTTTCGTTGTGTTCGCCTGTCTGCTAAGCTCAAAACAACCGTGCCTGGCTTGACGGAGAAACCAGAACAGCTGAGCATCTTTACGACAGTGCACTTTTACTTTCGCCCTCTGGGGGGAGCCTCGCTGGAAAATGAACCCCGGTTGCATAGTATACCTTTAAACTTTTTCCAGCAAAAACCGATAGCTTGTCTACTTCCCCTATCCGTTATGAAATAAACGCAGAAAAAAGTACGTCTCTACCATTTATGGATCGGGAGATATGGAGCGTTGTTCGAGGCAAAGTTCTCCATTATAATCCAATAGGCAGACTCTGACGCAAAGTGTCTGCACTTCTGTAGACTGGCCCGCTGCAGGTGTGTCGGTGAGTTTCCATGACGACGGAACTCTGTGAGCCAGAGGGAGAGGCTCCATTGAGATAGAATGGCAACTTTCAACGCTCACTGCAGTTGCTGTGATTAATGTAGGAATCTGAAATTCGCACAGTCACTTCCTCTTGACATTTTAAAATTTTCAAGTGACTTTCAGCTATGTGCCACTTTTCTTTCCCATTTTGGATTTCACATGCTTTCCTATTGGGCCTTTGCTTCCAACAGGACAATTGGCCAATACAGCCCCACCCACCTGTGGGAAATGGCGCTACTGACCATTTTGGTCAAATGTTGAGTTCTGGGCCAAGATTTGGTGAGGCTGAGTTGCTAAAGGAGGTCAATCTGACCCATGAACTTGGTCCCGTTTGGTGACATTAAGTATTGGCACTCCTTTTTGAGGCACTTCCCAGTACAGGATTTAGACCAAACTGACAGAGTACAATCAATTCAATTTCAATTCAATTCAATTTATTTATATAGCGCCAAATCATGAAACATGTCATCTCAAGGCACTTTACAAAGTCAAGTTCAATCATATTATACAGATTGGGTCAGATTATACAGATTGGTCAAAAATGTCCTATATAAGGAAACCAGTTGATTGAATCAAAGTCCCGACAAGCAGCAGTCACTCCTGGGGAACCGTAGAGCCACAGGGAGAGTCGTCTGCATTGTACATGGCTTTGCTGCAATCCCTCATACTGAGCAAGCATGAAGCGACAGTATCACCAACTGATACTGAACACAACCATGTTAGCAGCTAATGGTTAGCATGTTGCTAACCGGAAGTAGCTCTAGGAAGCTCGTACAAACTTCTACTTCACAAACACTGTACTTCCTTTAGAGAGAAAGTGCCACAAGAAATTTGGGCTATGTCGCATAAAGCATCTCCAAGCTATGAGGTGTCAAACATCCAATGCTTTTCAATGGGGGGGACCACACCCCTTATGGTCCAAGAAATGCATACCCATATATGGCTACAGTATAGCTCAGATGGAAAGTTCAGGCTTTGTATGCAAGAGGTCATGGGATCAAATCCTGGTGTGGGAGACTTAGAGTTTTAGATTATAATCCCCACAGTGTGTATAACAAAGCATGTGTGCTGATCTCATGAAGTATTTTTTTGAACCACCCGCCATTTTGAGTTACCATGGCAACGTTATAAACAACATATTTTCTCCCTATTTGAGGCACATCCCAGTACAGGATTTGGACCAAACTGACAGAGTAACATCACCCGGTGATACTGAACACAACCATGCTAGAGGCTAACGGTTAGCATGTTGCTAACCAGAAGTAGCTTTAGGAAGGTCCTACCTACTTCTGCTTAGCCAGGGTTCTTCTTCCTTTACAGACAGAGAGGGCTGCAGTTGTCAGTGAGTCTCCATGACAACGCTGCTAGCCAGAGGCTCCTAGGAGGTCCATTGACTTAACATGCTACCTTTCGACGGCTGCTGCTGGGGCTGTGAAGACCGTTGGAAGCTGAAATTTGCAGTGTTACTTTCCGTTAGTAATCCGTTAGCTTCAAAAAAGCCTCCAAACGGCCTTTTTTAACGCTGTACTGTGTCGTCATGCTTTCACCTACAAACACTGTTTAACTTCCAGTTTGTAGATATATCTGTGAACTACTCAGAAGTGAAAACTCTGTGAGCCAGAGGGAGAGGCTCCATTGAGATAGAATGGCAACTTTCAACGCTCACTGCAGTTGCTGTGATTAATGTAGGAATCTGAAATTCGCACATTCACTTCCTCTTGACATTTTAAAATTTTCAAGTGACTTTCAGCTATATGCCACTTTTCTTTCCCATTTTGGATTTCACATGCTTTCCTATTGGGCCTTTGCTTCCAACAGGACAATTGGCCAATACAGCACCACCCACCTGTGGGAAATGGCACTACGCACCATTTTGTTCAAATGCTGAGTTCTGGGCCCAGATTTGGTGAGGCTTAGTTGCTAAAGGAGGCCAATCTCACCCATGGCCTTTGGTGACGTTTGGTGACATTAAGTATTGGCACACTTTTTTGAGGCACTTCCTAGTACAGGATTTGGACCAAACTAACAGATTACCCTTAACCCCCGATACAGAACACAACCCTGTTAGCGGCTAACGGTTAGCATGTTGTTGCTAACCGGAAGTAGCTCTAGGAAGGTCTCACCAACTTCTGCTTCAGAGTTTGTACTTCCTTTAGAGAGAAAGCTCCACAAGAAATTTGGGCTATGTCGCATAAAGCATTTCCAATCTATGAGGCGTCAAACATCCAATGCTTTTTAATGGGGGGGACCAAACCCCTTATGTTCCCAGAAATGCATTCCCGTAAATGGCTACAGTATAGCTAAGACACAAAGTGCAGGCTTCAAATGCAAGAGATCATGGGATTGAATCCCGGTGTGGGTGACTTAGTGTTTTATATTTTAATCCCCACAGTGTATATATCAAAATATGTGTGCTGATCCCATGAAGTATTTTTTTCTACCACCCGTCATTTTGAGTTATCATGGCAACATTATAAACAACATATTTTCTTTGTTTGTACGAGCTTCCTAGAGGTACTTCCTGGTTAGCAACTTGCTAACCATTAGCCGCTAACATGGTTGTGTCCAGTATCACCGAGTGAGTGTACTCTGTCAGTTTGGTCCAAATCCTGTACTGGGAAGTGCCTCAAAAAGGGGTGCCAATACTTAATGTCACCAAAGCTCACCAAAAGCCATGACTCAGATCGGCCTCCTTTAGCAACTAAGCCTCATCAAATCTGGGCCCAGAACTCAACATTTGACCAAAATGGTGTGTAGCACGATTTCCCACAGGTGGGTGGTGCTGTATTGGCCAACTGGTTCGTCTCTGGGCCTCATGCCAGGTCCTGTTAAAGTCCAAGGCCCAATAGGAAAGCATGTGAAATCAAAAAAGTGACACATGCCTGATCATCACTGTAAAACTTTAAAAAGTTTAGAGGAAGTGACTGTGCGAATTTCAAATTCCTACATTCATCACAGCCACTGCAGTGGGCGTCCAAAGTTGCCATTGTATCCCAATGGAGACTGTCCCTGACCTGTAGTAACCTCTGGCCAGCAGAGCTCTGTTGTCATGGAAACTCACTCACGCCTGCAGCTTGCCAGTCTACAGAAGTGCAGACACTTTCCGTCAGAGTCTGCCTATTGGAATAGAATGGAATACTTTGCCGGAAGTAGCTCTAGGAAGCTCGTACAAACTTCTGCTTCACAGAGTCTGTACTTCCTTTAGAGAGAAAGCTCCACAAGAAATTTGGACCACGTTGCATAAAGCATCTCCAAGCTATGAGGTGTCAAACATCCAATGCTTTTCAATGGGGGACCAAACCCCTTATGTTCCCACAAATGCATGCCCATATTTGTATAACTCAGACACAAAGTGCAGGCTTGCGCAAAAGCTGGGGCCCAATCTTTGCGCCCCTGCGCACAGAGAAAAGAGACGTTAATCGTGCAAAACAGAGTTAGTTTTTGAGGGGTAGTGAACCAAGGAATCTCGGGTGGCATTTTAGCATATCGTAGTTAACAGGTTTAAAATTGTTTATTTATGAGATGCAACCCAAGGTGGAGTCGATCCGGCGACCTTGATTTTATGTGCCACTTTTGAGTTCCTCCGCCGGTTAATATAGTCCCTCATAGGAGTTAATAGTTATGGTACATATATATATATATATATATATATATATATATATATATATATATATATATATATATATATATATATATATATATATATATATATATATATATACAGTTATTTACATGTTATTGGTTTTGTTGGTATATATTTTGATTGATTTCATTGGTGTTTATTTGTATGGTTAATAATAATGATAATAATAATAATAATGTGTATTTTTAGTGTCATAATTATTATTACTGTTATAATCATCATTACTATTACTATCATCATCATCATTATTAGGGTGGGTTTTCCGGTTTCTTCAGCTGCCGCTGTTCTACCAGCCACTGCTCCAAGGATTTGCCCCCTGAAGCACTGGGGCAGAATGTGGCGCTGCCGAAGCGGCTGTGGCCAAACTCTTATGTTTTTGGCTGCCCACATTTGCTGCACTTGTTAAATCCACTTCACGTACATATTTTCGTTTCTGGCTCCCGGTGGCCTCCTCTTCTGCCCTGCGTCGCCTGTTCCTCTCAGTGAAGCGGGACACAGACGCAGGGGCAGTGGGTGCAGGAGCCACCTGTGTGGCAGGTGTTAAATGAGGAGCCAGGGGAGGAGCAGCCCTGCGATGACCTGCTGCCGTCACTGTCGACCCAGGGTTCAATAAAAGAAGCTGAGCTGGGATAGGAAGAGGAGCTGCTGCGGTGACGGCCTGCACGACTGTGGCACTAGCAGGTCGTCTGCCTGGCTGCAGCTTAGGCGCCTGTCCTGCTCTGTTCGGCGGGAGGGCAAACTTATGCTGGAGTCCTTAGGGGGATGGCGCTTCGTCCAGCTTCTCCCGCGGAGGAGGCAGCTGTGAGCTGGCCACAACGATGTGATCCTCTGCAGCAAGGCCCTGGGTGAGGACACTAATCTCCTGCGTGCTCTCCCTTCGATTAAACCTGCAATCGGAAAATTGTCACAATAATAATTAACTGTGAAGGAAGGCTTTCCTTCCTGGCAGTGAGCTCCACTGAGACTGAGAGACTTTTAAAACTGAAGAAGATAAAAAGAACTTTTACCGGAAAGTGACCGATATTTTTGTTCAGAAAGAGCGCAGCTGGACTTGATTTCTAAGTAGAGGTAAGACAGCGATAATTATTCATGTTTTGTTTTTGTAATGAAATGTGCGTAATGTAGGTTATAGTTTTTGAATGTGTTACAAATGTAGAAATCCATCATAACTCATAAACTGCTACCAATCAAATGACAAATAATTTAGTTTTATTTATTTTTTTAACAAATAATCAATATTTTTTCTATGTCTCTTGGTTATTTGATTTGGCTCAACCAGTCTCCTTCAGCACTTTGCAATGAGTCTACTCTGTAGAGTGTATATATTTGTAAATCTGACTGATGACGTCAGTGCTTCACCAGCTATGAACCCTAGCGCACGTCACTGATAGATAGATAGATATATCTATCAACATCTGCATACCTTGATTCAAATGAAATGAACATGCTGGTTATTACTATCTATTCCTTGTAGTAGTTGTATAAGGTACATGCCCTCCTGAGTAGTGGCTGCTAGTGCCATGTACTCCACTTCACAGGTAGATAGTGCCACTGTCTGCTGTTTCTTACTCTTCCATGATATAACTGGACCATTCTCAGTTAAACTGAAACAGTATCCAGTTGTGCTTCTCCTGTCGTTTTTATCGGCTGCCCAATCAGCATCACTATATCCTTCAAGCTGTAGACTTCCCTTACATTTTTGGTAATGTAATTCTTGGTCAATAGTACCCTTTAAGTACCTCAATAGGTGTTTTGCTGCGGTCCAATGCTGTTGTTTTGGCTCTGCTAGGTGCTGTGATAATTTGCTAACTATCCAGCTCAGATCAAGTCTCGTACATGTCATTATGTATATCAGGCTACCTACTATCTCTCTATATCCTGTTGGGTCGATAATTTCACCCTCACTGTCAAAGTTTAACTTTTGCTCACATGGGGTGGATCTTGGTTTGCATTCGGACATTCCAAATCTCTCTAACATCTTCTCTATGTGTCTCTTTTGAGTCATTTTGACCCCCCCCCCACTCGCTCAAAATCAATACCTAGGAAGTGTTTAAGTGGACCCATATCCTTCATCTTAAACCTTCTCTTCAACATTTCTTTTACATCAATGAGTAAGGTGTTGTTACTCGCAGCTATGATTAAGTCATCTACCCAAACTAACAGAATCACTTTCTCATTCTCGAATTCTCTGGTGTAGACACAATGATCAGCATCATTTTGTACAAAACCATTCTCTGTAAGGTGATCATGCAGTAACATGTTCCAGTTACGCCCAGACTGTTTTAAACCATACAGTGTCTTATTGAGTTTACACACCAAGTGTTCTCCTGTTTTTGACTTAACCTCAAAACCTTCTGGTTGCTCCATATATACCTCACAGTCCATAGGAGCATGGAGGTATGCAGTCTTCACATCCATTTGGTGTAGGGTGAGACTCTCCTGTACAGCCACCTGTATTGATGCTCGAACAGAGGTCATGTTAGCTGTTGGTGAAAAAGTCTCTTTATAGTCAATCCCTTCAACTTGACCATATCCCTTTGCGACATATCTTGCTTTGCAAGTCTCAGATCCATCTGGGCTCTCTTTCACTGCAAATACCCAGCGACCTCCCACTGCTCGTTTTCCTCCTGGCAGTGGAGTCAGAGTGAAAGTCTCATTCTCTGTCAAAGAGTTCATCTCCTCTTTCATCGCGTCAGCCCACATTCTTGATTTCTTAGAGTCCATAGCCTCTCTAAATGTTTTAGGTACATCATAAGCCACTCTGTAGAAATAATCAACATTTTTACTTTCGTCATCATTACACTCAGCTTTGCACTGGTACTCCTTTAAGTATTCTGGAGCCACTCTCTGTCTCGTAGGATACCGTCTTTCTCTCTGTTCTGTCTGAGTTGGACCCGCCTCAGCAGTCTCCTCAACGCTGACCTCTTTACTCTCCTTAGGCTGTTCCTGACCCTGGTTTTCTATCTTCGGTGGTGTATCTCCATAACCCTCAATAGCATCTCCCATGTCATAACCTGTCTGAGTCTGGCTATCTGTGCTGCCTTTTGTAATGAATTTTACCAGCCTATGTTTTAGGACTTTTCCTGTCTCAGGATAATACACGTTATATGCTGGACTATATTTATCATAGCCTATGAAAATCCCCTTTTCATACCTAGAATCCAGCTTCTTCTTATCCTGCTTATATACGTAGCATTCAGAGCCAAATATCCTCATGTTAGATAGGTTTGGTGTTTTTCCTGTGAAAACACAGTAAGGTGTCTGCTCTAACCGCTTACTGTAGCACCTGTTATGGATTTGAGCTGCTGTCTGTACAGCATATGTCCATAACTGCCTTGGGAGGTTACTCTCCAATAGCATGCAACGTGACATCTCGAATAAGGTTCTCCAACCTCTTTCGGCAGTTCCGTTTTGATGAGGTGAGTATGGTGCACTTGTCTCGTGCCTTATCCCATTACTCCTAAGTAAAGACTGGAACTCCTGGCCGGTGAACTCTGTTCCATTATCAGACCTTATGCACTTTATCTTTCCATACGGAGCTACATCTGCTATGAATTTTTCTGTAGCCTTTGTTGTGTCACTCTTTGCTTTGATAAAGTATGGAAAAATCGTCCCACTGTAATCATCTGTAAATGCTATCGAATACCTGTATCCATCTTTATCTGCTGGTTCTATAGGACCGCATAGGTCTGTGTGTACCAGCTCTAGTGTGGTTTTAGCTTTGGCATCTGCCTGTCTGTTTTTGCTTTGTGTAAACTTACCCTGTGTGCATATTTCACAGTTTTGATCTAACTTGTCATGTTTCCCTTTTATCTTCATTCCTTCAACTACCTTTTCTAATTTTGTGACATTATTAAAATTACAATGCCCAAGTATCCTATGCCACGTTTGAATGTCATGACAACCATACATTACCTCGACATTTTCATCTTCTACTGTGCTAAGGTAATACATCTTACCATACACATCCATTTTGAACTTGGTACCGTTCTTGTGGACCAGCCAGTTATCACCGTCCTTGAAGTGGATCTCAGCTCCATTAGCTGTCGCTGATTTGACTGAAAAGATGTTCTGTGGAAACGATGGGATGTAGAGTGCTTGCTTGAGCCTCGTTTTCACTCGTCGTCCCTCGCTGTCCAGCAAGTAGACTTCGGCGTCTCCCCTCATCTTTGCCATCCCTCTCACCTTGGTCCCGTTGGCAAGCTCGATGTTGTGGTCCTCGGGTCTGAAGCTCTTGTCCACTGTTTTAAACTTTGTGGCGTCGTTGATCATGTGTGTCGTGGCGCCGGAGTCGACCATGAGACCCTTCTTGTTTCCCCTTTGTGAAGGACAGTCACTCAGCTTAAAGAAACAGAAAGATGTAGGCTCTATCTCCGTTTCTCCATCAGCTTTCTTGACATGGTCTCGGCCTCGTCCTCGACTGCGCCCCCTCCCTCGCTGTGGCGTGTCCCATTTTCGTTCCTCTCTTCTCTTCTGGTATTTGTCAGGACATGTCCTGGCCATGTGTCCCTTTTTACCACATGCATAACACTCGACATCAGCTAGATCCATTTTCTTTCCTCTCCCTCGTCCTCGTGACCTCGTTGCCCCGCTAGCCTTCATCACGTTATCTTCTTCTACATTCACGTCACCCTTCCCATATTTTTCAGTACTCTCATAACTCCGTAGTTTTGTTTTAAACTCGCCGAACGTTACAGTGTCATTTGTCTGGGTTATGTGCACGACGAATGGCTTGTATGAATCAGGTAGCCCTTTTACTACCATGGCTATCTGAAGCCCATCACTTATATGCTCGTCTGCTCTTCTCAATGACGTGAATATAGTCTCTGCTCGAATAATATAGTCAGTGACAGTTTCATTGCTAGCCTTTTGGAGTGAGGAAAGTTCACAATACAAACTCACAACTCGGGGTTTGTCCTTTACCGCATAGTGTTTGCGGAGAATCTCCAGTGCTTTTCTTCCGTCACGTCTTGCGTCTCTCATTATCAATGACAAACTCTTGTTGTCTAGACATTGCACTAACTCTGCATATGCCTCACCGTTCTTTGCCTCATATTCCGCGAGAGCTTCTATGTCTTCTTCAGGTATCTGCGGGTCCTCCAAGATAACTTCATTGAGGCCGCGCAACTACATGTGCGCGAGAAACCTTGTTTCCCAGAGTTCATAATTTTTCTCGTCACCGTCGAATAAAAGTCTGAACCATCTTTGGCCTGCATGACTGGGCCCATAACCTGTAATGTTAGACATTCTTGCAGCAGTCTATCGTTTTAACAGTCACCAAAATGGTTAACTAGTACCTCCTTGTACGCTTATATTCACGGAGAAAAATGACGAACGGCCACCGTCTCTCTTTGGTCTGGGAACTCACCGGACCGTTTATTCTGCGCATGCTCACAATAACATTACAGTACACGCAGATACACGCACTCTAATATGACGTCACTGCGTAAGCTATATCACATGGCTTTGCTACTTATATTATCAAGAATACTCTGTAAAGGGTCACTGTAAATGAAGAACATTCACCATATATATGTTCCCCATATATATATATATATATATATATATATATATATATATATATATATATATATATATATATATATATATATATATATATATATATATATATATATATATATATATATATATATATATGGGGAACAGTTCATGGTGGGGGGCTGGGGACATGCAGAACTGGGATGAAATGTCCTTAATGGAGGGAAGAGGAGCCCCTATGATCCCTTCTGCTGTCCCCACCACTCTCCTCATTTTCCACCAGTCGGAGGTGCTGCCGCCTCCACACCACACAGAGAAACAGCTGGTCAGAATGCTCTCTATGGTACTTCTGTAGAAGGTTGTGAGAATATGCGGGGACAGGTGGGCTCTCCTCATCCTCTGCAGGAAGTACAAGCGCTTCTGTGCCATCTTCACCAGTGATGTGGTGTTCACAGACCAGGTGAGGTTTACCGTGATGTGCACCCCCAGGAACTTGGTGCTGCTAACCACCTCCATAGCTGAACTGTTGATGAGTTTGTGTCATCTGCAAACTTCATGATGTGATTGGGGGTGAACCTGGGGGTGCAGTCGTGTGTCATCAGAGTAAATAGCAAGGGGCTCCGGATGCAGCCCTGAGGGGAGCCCGTGCTAAGGGTGATGACATCAGAGGTGGTCTGTCAGACCCGGACCAACAGTGGTCAGGAGGTGAGGAAGTGGTGAAGGGGTGTGCTGAAGCCCAGATGTTCCAGTTTTTCCACCAGATGCTGTGGGATGAGGGTGTTGAACGCTGAAGTCCAGGAATATGCTCAAAGGGGGCGGTGCGTGGGCTTGGAACCCGTTAATAACTGCTTGCAGTTCTAGTTATTATTATTAGGGTTCCAAGCCCGCAGCGCAGGTGAACGGCTATGCCGTTCGTCTGCTCTGTGAGCAGAGAACCCTATTGTTTTTCGTGCGTTTTTCCATTATTTATTCATTATTATTACTACGGAATTAAAACGCGTTGTGCAGCCCAAGCGGATTTATAACAAACCTATTAAATCAGGTATCTAAGTACAGAATGGGCGCCTCTACTCAAACCCAAAATTCAGACCCCTCAACAACTAGGGGGCGCTATAACAAAGGACAATGCGTTTCGGCCTGTAACCACCAGACTACTTGTCCCACACTCAAAAACTTGATAGCACTTTGTTTAATGGATGTTTCTGCATCAAAAAGGGAATTGGCACACCTTTTGTTTCCCAGCTACTTTTCGCGCTACATGGCTACAAAGTTTGAACCTTTCTTGTTAATCTCCTCCTACATTTTTGTGCAATCCGCGCAAAACTTTATATATAAGCGTGTCATGGACAAATAAAAGAAGTTAACACGGCAGATTTTTGAATTTTGACTTTTTCGAAAAGTAACGCTACAATAAGTGATTGTTAGCTAGCTAGCTCTAAATGTAATTGCTGATTATTCTAAAACCATAACAGATTTTAACATGTCCTTTATAACCCATACTCCAAATAAGATTTTGTACATGTGACCTGCGTTTGAAGATAGTCCATCACTAGGGGGGCGCTGTGATGTAGAGAAATCTACTACGCAAGAATGGCTGATCGGATTTTTACAAAACCTTCTTCATCCCCTTTCCAGTCATAACCCTGAACTAAAGTAATAAAAAATGTTAATGATTGAAACAAGTGGGCGGGGCCTATTTCCAAAAGTGTGGAAAAAAACTTGAAAACTTCAAAAATTCACCTAAAATCACTTGTGTGGTGTAACAAGCTCAGATTTTCAGGATGTATTCCATGAATAAGGTGCAACAATACTCTAACTGCATGTATTCAAGTTTTTGAAAGTGCCACGCTCTGTTTTTTTCAAAGTTTGTAAATTGGAGAAATCAATGTATTTTCCACAAATATTGGTCAATGCCAATAAAAATGGCCTCTATCTGTAAAGCACAGCTAGAATAAACATGTGTTTCAGTTTGGTAAAAATCCAGGCGATTTTGACCTATTTAAAATACATTAAAAATTCACATGTGCAAGACTATAAAGGTTAATATTTTTTTTCTCCGAAACGCTTTTTTCAATGGGCGTTTAAAAAATCACATAGTTAGATAAAGTACTCTTTGAGATCCATGAATATTCTCAGAATTTTAGAGCAAACCGTTGATTTTTAACAAATTTATGAAGTTTGTGATCAGTTCACAGCTCTCATCATCCAGAGCTCTGCCATCCAGAACTGTAAACAGAGCTGCCATTATGCCCATATTTGGGCACATCACCGGAAGTGACGTCACATCCCGTGTTTTTTCTAAGCGGAGCAGAGACTTCAAGAGGGAGGATTGCTTTTAGGGTTTTCTAAAGAACACATAATTTAAAAAATTTAATTGAATATAAAAAAGATCAAGCAGAACATGGTGCATTCACAGTACATGGGAAAATTCAATACTCAAGAAGAAACATGTTTTTATTATTTATATATATATATATATATATATATATATATATATATATATATATATATATATATATATATATATATATATATATATATGTTATGGGAGTTTTGGGTGGAATATTAAACAATAGTAACTGAGTTCCCATCTTTACTAAATGACGAGACGGTGGTATAACGTTCCAGCACTTTTATTGAGAAACAGAGCAGAGATTCACATAGATGGAAAGTAATCGCACCCCACGGTTCCGCTGCAGTCTCTGTCTGCCCTGTCTCTGCCTGCCTCGCTTTTCGGGCTTCCCCTAATACTGCACCGTGGCCTTCCCATGAGACAAAACAAAGACAGTCTATCGTAAACAATCAGTATCCCTCAGCAGCTGCAGCATTTGGCCTTGCAATCAGAAAACAGTGGATCTTATACACAGACATCAGGTCTCCAGGCCTCCTCTGTCCGAGTGGTGTGAGGCCATAGTGACTTCAGAATAATAATTCTTATAACATTCCTCTCTTTTTTTTTTTTTTGATGATGGCGTCGTCAACATCAAGACAAAACAAGATGACCCATCATATGAAAATGTGAACAAAGCACAGAGGAACCATTTCTGTAAACTCGTAAAGTGGGACCCAAAGGGTTCCCGTGTTGGAACCGGGTAGTGCTGGAACTTTTAATACAGATCAACATGAATGCTTCATAGAGGTTTAACACACAAGATCAAAGATTTAGCTTTTGTCTACAATTTAGGATTCATCTAATTAGGTAAAGCCTGTTTTAGGTACCTATGCGCACATTATTTTAAAATTACATTAGACTATGGTAAGCTAAACCCTGTTCATTAACCAAGGTTGAATCCGTCTACTCTTCACCCACCCTGAATACCCTCCTACTCCTTTCTCCACTCACTCCTACGATGGACAATAATCCACCACTCCAAACTTACAACACCAGGAGCAAAGGCAGGAGAGGTTCAGTGCGGGCAGGGGAACCCCAGAAAAAGCTACCCCCCCAGGGGATAGTAAACACTGCAAGGCCCCCTCCGAGGGAGATCTGCTCTCGGCCAATCTGAGCCTGAAAACCCTGTATTGAATCTAAGTGTTATCATTACCAGCTAATATTAAAGGATCTTTAGAGCCAATCCGATCCTGGTTCTTCCTATATCAAATCAAAAGGGTGCATAAACCATAGATCCTTGTGTGTCTGAAGCAAACTGTTTCCATTTTTTACCCCATAAAACCATATTGATCAACGTGATGTAACATTAAAGTGTAGATCTCATAACACAAAAAAAATCAAACATGTGAGTCAGTGGAACAGAGCAGTTAAACAAACAGCAACACAATATGAGAAGAGTTCTAAACGTCAAGAACGCAAAGTTAAGGAAGCCTTCAGGCCATTCAGGCACAAGGCAGAAAATAATCTAATCGCGCTTAGGGTCTCTTCAGGCAACTCCTCCCGTTGAAGAATAAATAATCAGAGTTCTCTGGCTTCTTCATCCCCAGTCCTCTTCTTGTTTCCCCCTCGCAGGCTGGACGATTGAGCTGGATGGTAATAAGCGTTCAGTTCTGGATGGGCACTGAGCATTTTATTTTGCATTTCTCTCTAATAAAACACTTTGTGAAGATGGTCTGCAGACACGAGTCCTTGTTTCCACTGGAGAACAGAAACAAGGTGTAATTAGTGTTCTTATCAAAACCCCTTTCATGTGTCATTTATTAAAACATCCTCCAAGCACTTTCACATTCAAGATATTTCTGTCCACAATTATTTAGCTTTCAGAATTCTGCAATTTAATTATTAGTTAAAAGAGTAATCTTTAAGTTCAAATGTATCTGCAGTGAATTCATAATTCTTAACAGAATGCTTTCAATGTGTGTCTTAACTGTTGTTGTCTGACAGTTGAAGTTCTCTGCAACATAATTTCATCAACATATTCGTTTCATGACATTTCCCATTTATTTTGAAAACCCAACTGAGAAAAAGAAAGCCTTTCGATGTGAAAGCTTTTCCCTCTCTCTCTACTTCTTTTTTTTTTTTAGTGAGGTGCTGTTCTGCACAGAAAAGACAAAATATTTATACCATGCTGTTACTGTTCAAGGATGCCAAGGTTCTACAACACAAAACAAAGCAGAGAGCAGGAGAGAACAGGAGTTTTTTGAAAATGTTCTAACATTGTTGAACAACCAAAGCTACTTAAGCAAATCAGAATTAGTTCCCAAATTAATCCTAAAACAAAGTAAACCTTACATTGTGTACATTGTCATTATTTATGTATTTATCTTCTTAAACTGAGGATTAAGGACTTTGATTAAGAAGTTCTTGGATGAACGCGTCTCCGCATTCCTACTTGTCTAGGCCTCTGCAATCTGATCTATGATCTATGTATTCTGAGTGCCTGGTCAGGAAGGGTTAAGGTTCTCTGAAGCTTTCTGTTTTCAGCAACCCTGAAAACCCAGAACCCTTTACAGTCAGTGTAACGTGTCAGGTGACCTGTGGGACCACCTCGTCGTCTCTCTGGTTCCACCAGCTGTGTCAAGTCCACAGCAGCTCGTCCTGGGTGCCATGCCCCAGGGGTCTCCACACCCCCCTGTGTGGAACGTCTCTCATTGTAAGGATCTCACCTTATGTCCCGTTCAAGATGTTCTATACACAACAGGAGTTCCAATGTGGGATGTATTTGCTGCTTTGATGTTCCTCAGAGAAAACCTTCATTCATTGATATCACCTTCAAGCTGTTACCCCCCTTTTATCATCACAGCCCCCCAACCATCCTGACCAGATCCAAAATCTGGCATAACTTGGTTAAAACTAAGTACAATTTAGTGGCCAAATCTGATTATAACTCCTTACCGCACTGCTAGCACTGTCTTTTCAGAGTCTTCTGTTGGCAGAAAGGTGGCGTCTCCTTTAATCTGAAAGCAATAACTCAGAGAAAAACAAGAGTGTTAATAGCATGCAGTTAAAACCCTGGTCCCCTTAGTGTCACGTTAATGTGATGTTTTTTCCCTTTTTTTTCTGATCCTGGGAAAGTTTCTATTCTTCACCTTTCCTTTGAAACTCTGTTCAAAATGCCTCCAAAAGAAAGAAAACAAAAAATGAAAGAAATTAACCAAACAAAATTAAAACAAAATTGTTTTCCAAGGAGCACAATTATGTCTTTTCCAATATGACATAGGTTTTTGACATATTACAAACTTTTTTTAATATATTTTTGGTCCTTTGACCATGTGTATTTGCTGTTAGTAATACTTTTATTCATATATACCTTATCAAACCTAATTGGTCAAGGGTGAAACTTTAAAGCAATGATTGTTCCCTTTTAGTTTTTGAGCTTCTAGTCTTTCTCTATAAATGATAAGAGTTTTCCCCATAATTCAGCACATTGAGGAGGCTACCCAAAACAAACCAAGATTAGAATTAGAATTTAACCCTTCAGAAGCTGGCTTTATTTTATTTTTTCCCCTCTGACATAGTTTTCGTGCCCCAGGCCAGAACACACAGACCCAGCCTCGCCATAAACATTCAGATGTTTACATCATGGTCAGATTTGTTTATCATATCTATTGTCCTTCTCAGGTTATACTGTCCCTCTGAGGATCGCCTCAGCTCAGCATAACTAATAACATCAGATGATTTCGTAACTGATGACGCGTGTAACGTGGTCTTCTGATATTTTGACGCTTCTCAAAATTTCTCATTAGTTGCATTCAAATCCCAAGTAAAAAGAAATAAAATAAATGATTAGAAAACCCTTAGAAAAGCAACCATATTTAGTTCCATACAGTTTGTTCAAAGCACAGTTTTCCCTCATCTATTTAAATCAAAAATCTTGTATATCTAAACTTCTTTCAACTGGACTGGTTTGTGATGAATCATTATTATTACAAGCAATGAGATCTCAGTAATTTTAAATTACTTTAGGGCTAAAAAACAAGTGATAGGATCTCAGCCTAAATTTGTAAAACAGTAAACTTAACAAGCTTATGTAACGCTTATTTCCAATTTCTAACAAAGCTGAAATATTTCCGTTCAAGCCATGTTAATCTCTCCGTGTATCAATTTAATTTGGTCCTGATATTTAATGTTAAAAAACAAACTTTGTTATTTAAATCTCTCTTTTACTGTACCTCTATTGTTAACATAGTCCATGCTTAAAATGTCATTTGAATTACGGAGCTGCAGTTCTCCCAAAACAAATGAACATTCTGAAACCATGAACATTACTTTTACCCCCGAATTAATTCACACAGACGAACATTTAGTTACATAGATACATACATACGTACGGTTACATACAAACGATGACATTCAGACAGACAAACACGTGCAGGCCTGCTTTTTCACCATCTTAAATAGTTTTTCATAATTTTTAAACGTCAACGCCGAAAGATGTTTTCAACGCGTTAAGTTCCCGCTTAGTTTAAAAGGTGGAGAGCGTGCGCTGGTTACGATCCCCCGATGCTTCGTCCACACGCGGTTTTACGCTTCAGTCCCGCAAGGACACAACTCTGTGTCTCGCAGACACTTGGACGCTTACCCATTTTTGAAAGTTATACGTCGCTATTAGCAGTTTAGACCAATTTTATCCACAACGGAAGTGCCTAATCGGTCCCCACGTAAACGCTTCCCCGGTGCAACGCCTTTTTAGTTTCGTTTCCGTTTCCTTGTTTTTATCGCTTTTCTTTTTTTCTCTTAATTTTATTTTTATTATTTAGTAGCAGTACTGCAATAAAATAAAATAATAGTAATAATAACAACCCCTATGTGAGAAATCTGCATGTTTAATCAAATCATTTCAAATTATTTATGCATGTCATGCGTCTGGGCCCCTACGTTTTTCAGCATGAAATCGAACGTCTCACCCTGGGGCTAGGCTTGACCCTGAGAAACTCTGGCTTTTACCCATTACACGGACTCTTCTCCATCCAGACTTTTTTTTTTGTTTGTTTTTATTTATTTTATCCTTTTTTTGTGTTTTTATTGTTATTTTCTACTCGTCTTTAGCACGATCGACCAACTAAAATTAAAGGCCTCACATCTGATGGTCGGCTTTTTGGTATAATGGTCGGGGTCCCCACTTATCAAAGCTGCAAACGTCTTCGCAACAGTCAAGGACTTAAGCATCCCTGCCGCTTTCATCCACAACAGAAGTGGACAGCCTCTTGCACAAACCCAAGACAAGAGGACTTTAATGGACCAGCTGCAAACTGCTCAGCTGGTCACCTGTTCTCCAGGTGAAAATCATTCTGCCCCTCCTCCCCCCTTGTGGGAAAGTCCGTATTTCAGCTGAAAACGTATTCTAATTAAATTTTGAATTTTAGTTTAATGTTTAAACCTTAGTCACCGTTCGGTATTGCGAACCCTGTTTTATTTGCCTTAAGGATTAAATATAATTAATTATTTCTACCGGCTTTTACTTTTACTACCTTTTAGGTTTACAGTTTTAAATTTTTAAAATTTCTTGAGGTATACTTTAAAATGGGGTTTAAAATTTAAAAGCTTGCAAGCATTTTTGACCAATTGCGTTTGTTTTTAAAAGAGCTGGAAAATAATCCCCTTACCGTCTCATGAAAGAAAGGTTCGGATCTTCGCGCCGACGCCCAGAGACGCTCCGAGACCAGGAGCTCCTCCACATCCCTTGAAAATCCATTCGGGGTACCAGAGGCCGGATAACCTCTCCGGGCCGGCCAAAGCAGCTCCTGTCCTCGGACTCCCTCGCTCGTCGGTCGGAGATCCTGTTCGTGACGCCAAATTGTTATGGGAGTTTTGGGTGGAATATTAAACAATAGTAACTGAGTTCCCATCTTTACTAAATGACGAGACGGTGGTATAACGTTCCAGCACTTTTATTGAGAAACAGAGCAGAGATTCACATAGATGGAAAGTAATCGCACCCCACGGTTCCGCTGCAGTCTCTGTCTGCCCTGTCTCTGCCTGCCTCGCTTTTCGGGCTTCCCCTAATACTGCACCGTGGCCTTCCCATGAGACAAAACAAAGACAGTCTATCGTAAACAATCAGTATCCCTCAGCAGCTGCAGCATTTGGCCTTGCAATCAGAAAACAGTGGATCTTATACACAGACATCAGGTCTCCAGGCCTCCTCTGTCCGAGTGGTGTGAGGCCATAGTGACTTCAGAATAATAATTCTTATAACAATATATATATATATTATTTTTAATTGATTGAAGAAAAACACGTTTTTTGTTGAGTACTGACTTGTCCCATGAACTGTGAATGCACCACAGCTGAACCTAGCGTTGCTTCTTCCTGGCTGCTCAGAGCTAGAATGCTCTACAGGCACAAGATGTGGGAGTTCTGCCCGCGCCTGACAAGACATAGTATTAATGACACATCCACAGATGTGCAAATTTCTTTAAAAGGCAGTGTCATAATTTACAAAAAAAATGTTTGAAGTGCAGTTGTCTTGTAACCCTTGTTTTTAAAGTTGCTTCTTCTTAATGTTATCTTAAGTATTTTGCAACTATTGTTGTTTAGATTTTATAAATATTAATTTGCAGGATAATTTAAAGCAGTGCATGATGTGTAATTATAAGATATGAAATGGTTAAGGTTTTTTTAGATTTTGTAAATTGTACTTGATTTGTTTTCCTTGCAATTCCACTTAAACAAGAAAATACAAAAAAGGTACAGTATGCTGCTCGTGTGTTTTATTAAATATCTTTTTTGATAGTCTAATCATTTAGATAACTTTTTACATAGCACTACAACAATTAACATACAGAAATAATTTAACTTAGTCAGCAACACAAAATGTGCCTTGATAATTAGCCAAAACACAACAGTTGTGCCAGATTTGATTGACAGTTCTCCCTTTAACAATCCAACACACCTGAAATCGGTTGTCTAAGAGGCGGAGCATGCTGATTGCGCTCAGCAATTACTGCGCGCAGTTGTCAGCAGAGGCCATCTGCCCGCGCCTGATAAGACATAGTATTAATGACCAGGGGCGTTTCGAGCTTTGAAGGACATCCGGGGTTTAGCCCAGACCATTTTATATAAATACAGGATCACTCAAAGTGTTTTTTTTAATCATTATTATTAAAGTAACAATTTACTTTCAGTCAAAATACATCTTTAACATTATGCACAAACACATACACACTCTCACTCAAATTATTAAGGAAACTACGTCAAATAAAAATAAATAAACTGCAGCTACAATATGGACTGGAGAACGGGTTCTAACTGGGTGAGGCCAGATAAAGGCGATTGTCAGAAAACTTATGAAGTTTTTTTTTAACAGTGTAGAGGGTGAAGTGAAACGACACTGTAGAACCAAGTCGCACTAGAACCATCTGAGAAAGCCTCCTGTGGTTCTATGAACTAATTTTATTCAACCCAAAATCACCTGCCAGAGAGACAAGCTACAGCAGCCAAGATTACCTACAGCAATATTTAACTTTATGCAAAGTTTAATAACATTTCTCTAATTAAAGTGTTCATCTTAAAAAGCAAGTAATGTTTTTTTTCTGATAAACTTTTTAGCAATTTTATTGAACTTCAAAAATTTAAGATCCCATCCATCCATGGATTTTCTATACTCGGTTTTCGGTACAGGTGTGACGTCAAGCCCTATCTGATGGGGAAACAGGGTAATGGGGGTGGGGGGGACGGCAGGTGGCTCTTCCTAGTCAGGGACACAGATTACATCCTGGACAGGTCGCCAGTAACAGGGCTAAAATATAACCGTTTTATTAGACTTCAAAAAAGTTAAATAATGCCTTTTTATAAACTCATGAGTTGTGATAATTAATTGCTGTGCAATAATAGGAAATCTGTGTTAAATTAAAATATATGACGTCATCATAGTGTTGGTTATGTGTCCTGCATTGTCCATGCTTGTGGTTGGCCTTGTATGATCATACGATTGGTTTATATTGAATGTGACAGGGAGCCAGTGGAGTTAATGTACAGGAGTGAAGTAGATGATGTAATGATGAAGCTGCTGTCTTTGTACTAGCTGCAGTTTATGGAGGTTTTCTGGAGGACAAGGAGGGAAGGGAGCTGAAATTGTCAAGTCAAGAGGTGAGTGGACTGTGAACCAGTTTGACAACAGTGTGAAGTAAGAACTTGATGCTCCCAAGATGAAAGTTAACCAGGTGATGATGTGGAAAGTGAAGGAGAGGATGGGAGGCTGGCCAGGATGACGCCAAGGCTCTGAAGCTGAAAGGTGGGAGAGATAAAGGAATGGTCAATGGATATTGTAGACCTACCAGATTTGGTTAATGTTGACTTTGCACACTAAACAAGTGAGGTAACTGATGTGGCATTATGTCCACGGCCCGGGAATATATGGGCTGACTTGAATTTTTTTTCAGTCAAACTGATTATTTTTGCTTTAACCCATGGTATATATGTATGAATATGCACTTTTACTGTTGCTGTTTAGAGTTCAACAGTCTGATGGCAATGGGGAAAAAGCTGTTGCAAAAACTGGTGAACGTGCAGCGGATGCTGCAGAACCTTTTCCCAGTGGGCAGAGGGGAGAACAGTCCACGGTGGAGGTGTGAGGGGTCTCTGATAATGTTATGGGCTCGGGACATGCAGCGCTGGGATGAAATGTCCTTATGGACAGGAGAGGAGCCCCGATGATCCCTTCTGCTGTTCTCACCACTCTCCACCAGATGCTGTGGAATGAGGGTGTTAAACGCTGAAGTCCAGGAACATGCTCAAAGGGGGCGGGCTGAAGTCCAGGAACATGCTCAAAGGGGGCGCGGCGTAGGTGGGCTTGGATGAGGGTGTTGAATGCTGAAGTCCAGGAACATGCTCAAAGGGGGCGGTGCGTCGGCTTGGAACCCGTTAATAACTGCTTGCAGTTCTAGTTATTATTATTATTACGGAATTAAAACGCGTTGTGGAGCCCACGCGGATTTGTAACGAATCAATTGGATCAGGTATCTAAGTTTAGAACGTGCGCTCCTACTCAAACCCAGAAATTCAGACCCCTCAACAACTAGGGGGCGCTATAATAAAGGACAATGCGTTTACGCCTGTAACCACCAAACTACTGGTCCTACACTCAAAAACTTGATGGCACTTTGTTTATTGGATGATTCTGCAAAATAAAGTGAATTGGCACACCCTTCGTTTCCCAGCTAGTTTTCGCGCTACATGGCTACAAAGGTTCAACCTTTCTAGTTAAACTCCTCCTACATATTTTGTGCAATCCACGCAAAACTCCATATAACCATGTCCATTACATAACCATGTAATGGACAAATAAAAAAAGTTATCGCGGTGGATTTTTGAATTTTGACTTTTTCGAAAAGTAACGCTAAAATAAGTGATTGTTAGCTAGCTAGCTCTAAATGTAATTGCTGATTATTCTAAAACCATAACAGATTTTGACATGTCCTTCATAACACATAGTCCAAATAAGATTTTGCACATGTGACTCGCGTTTGAGGATCGTCCGTCACTAGGGGGCGCTGTGATGTCAAGAAATCTACTACGCAAGAATGGCTGATCAGATTTTTACAAAACCTTTTTCATCCCCTTCCAGTAATAGCCCTTAACTAAAGTCTTAAATATGGTAATGTTTGAAACAAGTGGGCGGGGCCTATTTCCAAAAGTGTGAAAAAAACCTTTAAAACTTCAAAAAATTACTAAAAATCAATTTTGTGGTGTAACGATCTCAGATTTTCAGGATGTATTCCTTGAATAAGGTGTAACAATTCTCTCACTGTATGTATTTAGGTTTTTCAAAGTTGCACACTCGGATTTTTTAAAAGTTTGTAAAATGGAGAAATCAATGTATTTTCCACAAATATTGGTCAATGCCAATAAAAATGGCCTCTATCTGTAAAGCACAGCCAGAATAAACATGTGTTTCAGTTTGGTAAAACTCCAGGCAAATTTCACCAATTTACAAGAAATTTAAATTTACATGTATAGGACTATAAAGTTTAATGTTTTTTATCTCCGAAACCGTTTCATTAATGACCATATTAAAAATCACGTAGTTAGATAAAGCACTATTGGACATACGTAATTATTTTCAGAATTTTAGAGCAAACCGTTGGTTTTTAACAAAAATTGTTTAACAAACAATTTTGTGATCAGTTCACAGCTCTCATCATCGAGAGCTCTGCTATCCAGAACTGTGAACAGGGCGGCCATTATGCCCATATTTGGGCACATCACCGGAAGTGACGTCACATCCCGTTTTTTTCTAAGCGGAGCAGAAGAGGGATAGCTTTAAGAGTTTTGAAAAGAACACATAGTTTAAAAAAAATAATTGAATATAAAAAAGATCAAGCAGAAGCAGAGCAAACCGTTGCTTTTTAAATAATTTTTTCTTACATGAAATAACATACCTATATGAAAATAGTGGCCATGTAGGGAACATTTTTTTTAATTCCTCTAGATGGCAGCATTTGATTATAGATGGATTTTTACACACACAGATAGAGCCTTCATTTTAAAGCAGTCATGCAGGCTGGATCAGAACACAGTTATGCTAACCAGATCCAGTCTAAAAGCCTCTTATTCTGTGTCAGGGTGCTGCAGGCGTGCCTGAACACGTTTAATAACTGAACATTTTCAACAATCAGTTTTTTCTTTTGCTTTCACTGAGAAAGCTAAATCAGGAACTAATTGGACCCAAAAAGTGGAAGGATCACTGTTAACAGACTGTTCGTTTAGGGTCAAATCTGCTTGGAGGTCAACTAACTGCATTTGTAAATGCCCAGCATTTACCCACTTAAAGTGCTTTGTAACTGCCTTTGAGAAGGTCCTGACATCTGTGATGAGAAATGGGTTTCTAATAAACACGGTAAGCTGCTGACAGCACTGAAGCTGTCAAAATGATTGCTGAAGTTTGAGGTAGGTCTTCACAGAATGCTTTCTGCTCTGTGTTACAAAACCTAACATAATCTAACAGCTGAGCATTGTCACACATGTAAGTGGACTCATCCACGGCTAAGCTTTGGGGCCTTTTTCATTGCTTCGTCAAGCTGGGATAGCACATCCTGAGTTAAAACTTCACATTTCTTTGTAGGAGTTGATGCAGACATGGGGATTTGCTTTATTGTCTCAAAGTTAAAAACCAGGCTGTTGTCTCTCACCGGCCCACCAGCTGCTTCACCTCCTTCCTGTTGTCCCGGTCTTTGTCGTGTCTGATCAGGCCCACCACCGTGGTGTCGTCTGCAAACTTTACAAAGTGATTGGTGGTGAACCTGGGGACACAGTCGTGTGTCATCAGGGTGAACAGCAGGGGGCTCAGGACACAGCCCTGAAGAAAGCCCGTGCTGAGGGTGATGATATCAGAGCTATTCTGTCCGACCCTGACCTACTGAGGTCTGTTGGTGATGAAGTCTAGCAGGCAGTTGCGAAGAGGTGTGCTGAAGCCCAGATGTTCCAGTTTCGATGGTGTTGAACGCTGAACTGAAGTCCAGGAACATGCTCAAGGGGGCGGGGGTGAACCTGGGGGTGCAGTAGTGTGTCATCAGAGGAAACAGCAGGGGGCTCAGGACGCACCCCTGAGGAGAGCCCGTGCTGAAGGTGATGACATCAGAGGTGGTCTGTCAATCCAGACCGACAGGGGTCAGGAGGTGAGGAAGTGGTGAAGGGGTGTGCTGAAGCCCAGATGTTCCAGTTTTTCCACCAGATGCTGTGGGATGAGGGTGTTGAACGCTGTAGTCCAGGAAAATGCTCAAAGGGGGGCGGTGTGTGGGCTTGGAACCCGTTAATAACTGCTTGCAGTTCTAGTTATTATTATTACGGAATTAAAACACGTGCAGCCCAAGCGGCACAGCTATAACAAAGGACAATGCGTTTCGGCCTGTAACCACCAAACTACTGGTCCCACACTCAAAAACTTGATAGCACTTTGTTTATTGGATATTTCTGCATCAAAAAGGGAATTGGCACACCTTTCGTTTCCCAGCTACTTTTCGCGCTACATGGCTACAAAGGTTGGACCTTTCTTGATAATCTCCTCCTACATTTTTTGTGCAATCCGCACAAAACTTTATATATAAGCGTGTCATAGACAAATAAATGTTAATGCGGCAGATTTTTGAATTTTAACTTTTTCGAAAAGTAACGCTACAATAAGTGATGTTTGCTAGCTAGCTCTAAATGTAATTGCTGATTATTGTAAAACCATAACAGATTTTAACATGTCCTTAATAACCCAAACTACAAATAAGATTTTGCACATGTGACCCGCGTTTGAAGATCGTCCATCACTAGGGGGCGCTGTGATGTCAAGAAATCTACTACGCAAGAATGGCTGATTGGATTTTTACAAAACCTTCTTCATCCCCTTCCAGTCATAACCCTGAACTCAGGAATTAAATGTGGTACTGATTGAAACAAGTGGGCGGGGCCTATTTCCAAAAGTGTGAAAAAAACTTTCAAAACTTCAAAAAATTACCAAAAATCCATTTTGTGGTGTAACGATCTTGGATTTTCAGGATGTATTCCTTGAATGAGGTGTAACAATTATCTCACTGCATGTATTGAGGTTTTTGAAAGTTGCACACTCTGATTTTTTAAAAGTTTGTAAAATGGAGAAATCTAAGTATTTTCCACATATATTGTTCAATCCCAATAAAAATGGCCCCTATTTGTAAAGCACATTCAGACTAAATGTGTACTTCAGTTTGGTAAAAATCCAGGTGATTTTGAACTATTTAAAAAACTTTGAAATTCACATGTGCAAAACTATAAAGGTTAATTTTTTTTTCTCTGAAACGCCTTTGTCAATGGGCGTTTAAAAAATCACATAGTTAGATAAAGCACTCTTTGAGATGCATGAATATTTTCAGAATTTTAGAGCAAACCGTTGATTTTTAACAAATTTATGAAGTTTGTGATCAGTTCACAGCTCTCATCATCCAGAGCTCTGCCATCCAGAACTGTGAACAGGGCGGCCATTATGCCCATATTTGGGCACATCACCGGAAGTGACGTCACATCCCGTGTTTTTTCTAAGCGGAGCAGAGACTTGAAGAGGGAGGATAGCTTTTAGGGTTTTCTAAAGAACACATAATTTAAAAAAATTAATTGAATATAAAAAAGATTAAGCAGAAGCAAGGAAAGTTATTTAGTAGGCAAAGAAGACAAAATGGAGAGATTTTTGTGATTCAATAGGCAGAACAACCCCTAATAGCTTAGGTATGGGGAATGATTAAGAAAATGAAGGGAAATAGACCAGAGAGAACATATCCAGTTCTAAAACATGAAGAAGGAACAGCAGTAACAAATGAAGAAAAACTAGAAGTAATGGCAAGAACATTTGCAAAGATCCATAGTTCAGATAATTTAACAGAAACGGGAAAATTTAGGAGAGAGCAGACAAGAAGGATAAATGATTTTATTTTAGAAGGTGAAACAACTCCAGGAATTGTCATGGATGTTTATTTTTCTATGCAAGAAATGAAGAGAGCAATATTTAGATCAGGATTAACAGCACCAGGAAAAGATCAGATATGCTATATTATGTTAAAAAACTTAGGGAAACAAGCTGAAGAAAAACTTCTAGGTTTATATAATAAGATTTGGAAAGAAGGAAGATTACCTTCTAATTAGAAGGAAGCAATTATTGTGCCAATTATTAAACCAGGAAAGGATCCAACAAACCCTTTAAGTTATAGACTAATTGCACTTACTTCATGTTTAGGAAAGATTATGGAAAGAATGATAACAGAAAGGATTACATATTATGTAGAAAGTAAAAGACTGTCAAGTTGCCAACTCAGTTATGCAGCTTCCCCAACTTGAAAGGGATTATGACCCGTCTACATGGAGAATAAACTGGAATCCACTCAGTTTGCTTCTTTTCCACTTCCTTTTTCTTTTATTCTCTTTAGCAGTGGTCAAACAGGTAAAAAAACCTTTAGATAACCAAACAAAACAAAAAAAAACAAAAAAAATTACACATAAATATCCATAAATTTTTACAAATATACATGTAAATGTCAGCCTTAAATACTCCATTCAATACAAAATGCTACTTGATAAATAACACCAAACACTGAAACACATACAAGCTTACGTAGCACAAACCACATATTGCCACTTTAATTGCACAAACCCCATTTAACCTATTTATCCTTTATATCTGTTAACCCAATTAAAAGGCAGACCCTCTTATCACACCAATCGACCAAACACTTTCTAATAATATTTAAGAAATACGCAGCTTATGGCCATACTAACACACATTTCATTAAGACAATCAAAGCATGGCAAAACCATATTGAACAGAGCTACGCATCCATTCTGCTGCACACTAACACGTAAACAAACACCATTCTCAAACGGCTCAGCAGCAACAGTAGCGACTCTGTAGCACAGATTTTAAGTTTAGCTTCTTACCGGCTGCCCCTCCAATCGTTGTAGACGTTCAAAAGTACTCTGCTGCGTTGGTATTAATTTTAACAGGATCCTCGTCCGTGTCTCAATAACTTCTGCTCTTACTTGGGTCTGATATCACACCTGCGCCACTCCAAAGTCAAACCCCATGGCCCCCTTGCTCCTCGGCAGCCAACAGGACGACAAGCCGCCGGACATCCCTGCGAAGGACTGTTGCTCTAGTTTCCTCTCTTTGCCCATCAACCTTTGACTTTCTTGCTCCCACAGCTCTCACAACTGGGACACAGTAACTTGGGACAACCCTCACGTTAACGTCCCGCACAACTCCCTTACTGTCTGGATTGGTGCTGACAACTCTGCCGAGCTTGAACTGGCCCCGCATCGCATTTTGCTCGCACAGCCAGACAATGTCCCCGACAGCCACATTCCTCTCACTGGTGTGCCACTTACTCCTTACAAAGAGGTTGGGACCGGTAAGCTGGCTCCAGCTCTTCCAGAACTTGTTGACTTCTGACTGCATTTCTTGAAGTCACTGTAAGGGTAACTGGTAAAATCAAAGACCTTGACATCGCCACATTGGGAGGCTCTTCCTAGCAGCAGAGAATTAGGTGACACATACTGAATACAGTCCTCCTGGCTCTGCACCCTGGCATCAATCGGCCGTTCATTCGCCAGGTTGGCAGCCAAACACAAAGCTGTATGAAACTCACTATACCTTAGTGTGGACCCCTTCCCCAGACTCTTCAGCGCCCTCTTCACAATGCGTACAGCAGCCTCTGCAGCACCGTTTCTGTGTGGAGAATCTGCTGGATGGATCTTCCACTCCCATACAGTCCCATTCCTTGCAGCAGTTTCTTCCAGAGCAACTCTATTCTGGCTATCCAGGAATCTGTGCAAATCTGCCAAGACCGACTTCGCACCAATAAAATTGGTGCCAGGGTCTGACCAAAGTTTCCGCGGGTGCCCCTGGATTGCTGAAAACCTTTGATAGGCCATCAAAAAGGCATCTGTGGAGACTGCATTGGCCAACTCAGTGTGGATGGCTCTGCTAGCCATACAACAGAAGACTACGCCCCACACCTTCATCTCCACTCTTCTTTAAACGTCATCCTTGACCTGATATGGTCCGAAGAGGTCCACAGTTGTGAACTCAAAGGGTGCAGCAGGTTCAGTCCTCTCAGGTGGCAGGTCAGCCATGACTTGCCGACACCTTCTTGCCTTTGCCTTTCTACAATGCAGACACGCATCGACAACCTTTTGTGCAATCCTCCTTCCTCTGATGACCCAGGCCTTCCTTCTCATCTTGAGCAATGTCCCAACTACTCCATCATGACCCTTACTATGAGACTCTCGAGCTAGCAATGTGGCCACCCATGAGTCACCAGGCAAAAGAGGGACAGCAGCCTGGGCTCCCTCAAAGCTCTGCACCCTGCCCCCGCAGACGAGAAGTCCAGTGTTTTGTGCTCTATAGACGACAAGTCTATCGGTCGTCGTGCTGGGGAATTTGGCGCCCTCTTGTGCTGCAAGAAAAAGATCACTCAGTGCGTCCTTCCTTTCTCTAACCGTGATTATGCCACTTGAAAGAACCGCCTCCCACTTTGGTCTACTAAGGGTTCGGCTTGGTCCAAGAAACTTTCTTGCTGCTCTCCAGACCCAGGCAATGACCTTCACAAGTTTAGATAAGTCGCTAAATCGTGTGGCGTCGACGAGACTCTGTACTGCAGGCCTACATCCAGCTCGAGTCTGGCCCTGATCTTGAAGTGCTGCTTGCCTTACAGTCTGGGACCTAGTCAACATTGCCACAAAAGCCTTCTTTTGCAGCTTATTGATGCTGTCCCTTGCAGCAGCAGCAATTTCCTTTGCAGATTTGATAGGCCATTTATTCACAGGGAAGTGTAAGAACTTAGGACCATTCTGCCACTCAGAGCCCTCATCTAAGTCTTCGGGCCCTCCGCCTCTCGTGATCAGGTCTGCGATGTTCTGTGGCCCAGGAATCCACCAGCAGTCCTGGACTTGTGAGTTGCACTGGATCTCCCCAATGCGATTTGCGAAGAAGGTTTGATACCCATAACTCTCCCTCTGGATTGCACCAAGGACAGTCTGGCTATCAACAAAGTGGAACCATCTTTCAACTTTAATTCTGCTGTGAGCTTCAAAGTACCTTTTCAGGCGGGAGGCAAACACGGCTCCACAGACTTTTGACTTTATGGCATCACCCTTCTGATCCAAGGGGGTCAACTTAGCTTTAGACTCCACCAATCGAACAACAGTCTTTTGGTCAATGCTCCATCTCAGGTACATCACTGCCCCGTAGGCGTGCTCGCTCCCATCCGAGAACGTGACTGCATATGGCTCACCTGCATGACATGTTGGGGTTAGAGCCCTGGAGAACTTGACACTCCAGAGCTGAACATATTGTTCGAATAGCTCGATTGCATCCTCCCTTAGCCCCTCCGAAAGTGCTGTGTCCCATGTATCTTTAGTAGGGCAACTTTTGCTTTTGGCTTCCTGGAAAGCTCTGCTTACCAGGATAGCTCCTCTCTGTTTTGCAGGAGTGACGAGGCCACCAGGATCATAAAGTCCAGCTACTTGACTGAGCAGCTCCCTTCTTGTCAGGGGATTTGGTGTTTGAGACCTTACTTCCTCTTGACGAAGGTTCTGACCAAGCCGCATCTTCTTTTTCCTTTTTGAAAAGTTGATTGCAGTCATGACATGAAGCTTGTCTTCTTCAACGACGTAGCCCAAACCGAGCGCTTTGTTGTCGTCATCACCCATCTGATTGGGAAGGACCATCGTTCCAGTTTTGGCTCTCACTTGATCATCTGGCTCCCCCTGAGGCTCCTGCCTCCCACTTTGCCCCGAGAACACCCACGGCTTGAGCTGAAATCCCCCGGCCTTAAGAATTTGCTCTATGTTGGTAGTCACAGCTCTCAGGTGACTGAAATCATTGTCTGATGTAAGGAGGTCATCGACATAGCTATCTTGTTCAAGTATACGTCGCTCCTCCTCCAGATGCATAAACTGAGGCAGATTTGAGGTCTCCCGCATAGCAAGCTGTGCAATGCACCCTGCTGGCTTGTCTCCAATATTAACCCTTGTAATGGCATACTCTCCTAGCTCCTCATCTTCAGAGTCTCGCCACAGGAACCTGTGTAAATGCACTTCACGGTCCTCAAGCCAGACTGAATTGTACATCTTTTTTATGTCACCGATGGCGGCGAAAACTCCACTTCGGAACCTCAGGAGGACAGCCCGAATAGAGTTGAGGACATCTGGGCCCTTCATCAGCATATCGTTCAGGCTCACACCTCTGAACTTCTGGCTGCTGTTCCAGACCAGCCTCACTGGGGTTGTTATGGAGTGAGGATTTAGTGCTATGAGATGGCTAACATACCACACTGGTCCGGTCCAACTAGAAACTGTGTTCTTAGACAGCTTGATTGCGGCTCCTCTAGAGACCATGTCATGCACCTGGGCAGCATAGGCAGTTTTCCATTTAGGCTCCTTAGCGAGGTGCCTTTCTGTTCTAAGGAAGGTGGCCTCAACCGCTCCTTTATTGTTTGGGAGTGAAACAGGATCTTCGAGCCAAGGATATCTGGCATGCCAGTGAGGGTCTTTGCTGTGGTAGTCGCTTGTGACGTATGTGAGCCCCCCTTTCACTACTTCCAGTTCCCGCTCCTCAGCAAGGGTCATGTCTTTGCCTCCTGGTTGACAATTTCCGCACCGGCAGCCTCCACACCTGGGTTCGCAAGCAGCGCCAACACTGTCCCACCTCCACCATTCCAGGAAGTCGTGGCAGGTGGTTAAAGTCGTGGTCACCTGGATGCCATGGTTGTTGCCTGGGGGGCCTGGCCAGGAACTCCTCATACTTTGTGGCGGCTGTCCTGATTGACCTAGCGAAATGAGTGCTTGATGTGTGGGCTGACATGACGACATCTTCAAACAGGTCCGGATGGGTGCCCCCAATGGTCTTCCCCAATGGCCCGTCCCAGAGCACAAGGTCTCCAACGACTCTGATTCGCTGTGGTGCCAGCTTGCCCTCTCTATGGCTTATTAGAAGATCAATTTCTTTGGGTCTTGTAAGCTCCTCAATGGGCATGTCGGGAAAGAGCCTATGCAGTTGTTGTGCTGTTACACCCTTGTGGACATCGGCTATATTGTTGAGCCCGTAGCAGACTAATTGATGGGACTGCAGGATTCCTTTTGAGGTCTTCACTCTAATCTTTAACAAGTACCTTCTTGTCTCCACATGGGTCTTCATGCCCCCAACACCGTGGACGACGAGAGTGATCGCCTCACTCCTGAGGTTCAGTCTCCCTGCTGCTTTGTGGGTGATATAGTTCGTATCTGATGCTAGGTCAATCAGAGTGCCAATCTTTTGCCCGGCATTGGCCGTCACTTCGAGTAGCATCATTATGACTGGAAACTCTTGCAGACCATGCTGCCCAAGCAGGCTGGATGGCGTGATCTCAGTGCTTAATGTCTTTGAGACGGCATTGGAGAAAGCTTGTCGACACTGCTCTGCCAGTTCTGGGGGGAGCTTTCGGATGAAGTCCTCCTTATTAGCCGTATATCCATTCCTGCCTGCCTTTTGGTACTCACTCCTCTTCGGCATGGCTCCGCCTCTTGGTGCAGCATTTGAACACAGATAATAATGGTGTTCAGGAAGGCGCTGGTCCTTACAGTCTGGATGCTTGCAGAGGTAAGTGGGTTTGCAATATGCTCGGCCATCATGAAGTTCGAGACATCTCTCACATGCCCCTAGCTTCTTGACCGCCATGTTCTTATCTGCTGGCGTCAGGGCCCGGAACTGCTTACAGAAGTACAGCTTCTTCCGATGTTTTCCATCACCACAGACGACACATCCTGCTGGCACATCATTTGACTTTGTGGCCCTTGTTCTTGCGTGCCTTGGATCAGACCTCGCTTCTCTCTTTGGTTCCTCTTCCTTCAAGTGCTCGAGCTGCTCATAAATGGCCTCTTGCTCCTTGAGAAAAGCCAGCAGGCCGTCAAATCTGTTGCCTGGGACTATAGCATTTCGACCGTCAGCCGCATATACAAGCCACTCCTTTTTCAGGGTTTCGGGGAGCTTGCTTTCAACAGACTTTGTGACTAATGGATTTTTGATTGCCCCTGTATCTCCAAGGTTGCTCAGGTCCTGCAGTGCCTTCTCAACTGTTTGGATCAACTCCACTATCTTCCTAGGTTGGTGGTTCCTAACAGCTGGCATTCTCTGCACCTCTTCCACAATCTCAATGGCAATGGCAGTTTGGTTCCCAAAACGATTTTCAAGAACGCGAAAGATGTCATCTACTTCCTGATAATGGGAGAGCCTCAGGTCCTGACTGACCTTCTCTTCCAGACTGCCCAGCAACTGGAACTTTTTTACTTCCTTTGAGCCTGAGGGCTCACCTTGTTTTTGCAGAGCCTCCCAGTCCTTCCTCCATCTATGGAAGTCACGCTTGTTGCCAGAAAATTTGGGAAGAGAAGTTGGCTTCAGTCTAATGACAGGCGCTGAAAGATTTTGGAAGACAGGGGTTACTTGATCCTCTTTCATCTTCTCGCAAATGAAGTCCATTTTCCTGGACACGAGCAAAGGAATTTTCTGGTCGAGATCCTTCAACTGTCCCTGGATGTCTTGCTTCTGCTTGGCTGGTGTCCATCGCTTCCATCGCTCAAAGGACACTTTTGCTGCTTTCGCAAGATCTTGAAGGTGACCCAGCATGAATTCATAGGCTTCGAGCCTGCTGTTGACGTCCACTGCACCTGTGTGCCTGCTTTCAACTTCTGCCACTTGGAGCGCCGTGAGCACATCGTGTTCTCCATTTTGGACCCACAGCACGTTTTGGAGAAGACGTCTGACTTCCTTCAATGTTTCTTCGCACTCACCAGCCGTCTTTACTAGGTCTGCCTTTTGCTGATCAGACAACTCTGCTTCTTCAGCACCCACCTCAGACTCTTTATCCTCGAGAAGTCTAGCTTCTAAATCATCATTGGCTTCCCAGACTCTTTCTGCTGCTTGTGTGAGATTACCGAATCCATCTTTTAGTTCTAATACTGATTTGTTATCATAGGTCTTCAGCAGGATGTTAGCCATGCGGGAAAATGCTCTCTTTGCCACAGTCCGGTCCTTTTTCAGCTCGTCAGCGGTGTTTAACATCTCTGCAGGTCGTTCGCGGATAACAAGGTAAGTGCACTTTCTTTGCTTTAAATTTTCCTTGTACTTTCTTTCTACGCGCCAGTAATCAAGCTCCTGACTTCTCCCCAGGTCCGAGCTTGGTGCCTTTCCACACTTCTTAATCGCCTGGTTGTCAATCAGAGCTGTGGTCTCTGGCTATCCGGGTTCCAATTCCTGGAAGCGGTTTTTTACTGTCAAGTTGCCAACTCAGTTATGCAGCTTCCCCAACTTGAAAGGGATTATGACCCATCTACATGGAGAATAAACTGGAATCCACTCAGTTTGCTTCTTTTCCACTTCCTTTTTCTTTTATTCTCTTTAGCAGTGGTCAAACAGGTAAAAAACCTTTAGACAACCAAACAAAAAAATAAAATAAATAAATAAATAAAAATGACACACATAAATATCCATAAATTTTTACAAATATACATGTAAATGTCAGCCTTAAATACTCCATTCAATACAAAATGCTACTTGATAAATAACACCAAACACTGAAACACATACAAGCTTACATAGCACAAACCACATATTGCCACTTTAATTGCATAAACCCCATTTAACCTATTTATCCTTTATATCTGTTAACCCAATTAAAAGGCAGACCCTCTTATCACACCAATCGACCAAACACTTTCTAATAATATTTAAGAAATACGCAGCTTATGGCCATACTAACACACATTTCATCAAGACAATCAAAGCATGGCAAAACCATATTGAACAGAGCTACGCATCCATTCTGCTGCACACTAACACGTAAACAAACACCATTCTCAAACGGCTCAGCAGCAACAGTAGCGACTCTGTAGCACAGATTTTAAGTTTAGCTTCTTACCGGCTGCCCCTCCAATCGTTGTAGACGTTCAAAAGTACTCTGCTGCGTTGGTATTAATTTTAACAGGATCCTCGTCCGTGTCTCAATAACTTCTGCTCCTACTTGGGTCTGATATCACACCTGCGCTTCAGGGATGCACCGCGTGTGTGACGTCATGAGCTCTTGAGCGCACCAGGCAGCAATTAAGCAGATTGTCTCCGTTAATCTTGTGGGTGGATTGTCTCCGTGCAATTCACTACTGCCGTCAGTGAATTGCACCCCCGTATTTAATCTCTTTTAGTGCAAATTATAACTTTATTTATTTATTAAAAATGCACTCATCTCAAGTGTAATTTGACTTGACAAAGACTGTTGTCTTCATGTCAAAGTGGATTCAGAAAAGGAAGTACAATGGATCCAGTTGTGTGTTTGGAATCAGATATTAGAAAAGCTCAGATTAATAGGGAAGTAGTAGTAGCAATATTTTTTGATAATGAGAAGGCATATGACATGGTATGGAAGGATGGGTTGCTTATAAAATTATATAAAGTGGGCATAACAGGAAGGGCTTATAATTGGATTGAAGATTTTTTGTTTAATAGAGTTATACAGGTACAGATGGGAGTAACAAAATCTGATAAATATAAAATTGATAATGGAACTCCACAGGAAAGTATTATCAGTCCTTTATTATTCTCAATTGTAAGTAATGAACAACTGATAACAGCTTAATCGGTAAGTGTATCTGTCGCTGCTCCTGCAGTTAATTAATGAATTATTTCCACCTGTGGCCACGTCACCTGTCAGCGTGTATTCCCTCACTGCCAGTAACTTAGCTGATAAACCAAACAAGGATATCCTCATGATTAGCTATTAGCTCAGGCTAATTTAGCATGATGCACTTTTTCTTTTCTTTTTTTTTTAACAATGGTCGGAATGTGAAACAGTGTCCCGCATTTTAATGAGTCTGATTCAGAAAAAGTGAAAAAAATCCACCTGAGCTTTTCTGTAACAAAGAAGGCAGAGCTGCATCGGCTGTCAGTCAATAAGCAGAAGCTCCACCTCAGGAGCAGCTGCTCACCAGGACCGTCGTTAAATAAAATCACAAGGATTTTGATGCATGCAAATTATTAAGGAAACTACGTCAAATAAAAAAAAATAAACTGCAGCTACAATATGGACTGGAGAACGGGTTCTAACTGGGTGAGGCCAGAGAAAGGCGATTGTCAGAAAGCTTTTATGAAGTTCTTTTTTTTAACAGTGTAGGGGGTCAAGGGAAAATCGTACGAAACGATGCCTTCGGCCGTACAGCCGCAATGATTTTGAATACCGTACGTACGGATTTACACATACAATCTGTATGTATGTGTTCGTTACGAGGTAGTGTACGTACGCGCGCAATAAAAGCTCCAGCATTTCGCCCGCTTGGTCCAAGTCGGCGTTTCGTACGGGCGTGCCGCCTTCCGTGCACCATGTGATGGCGCTCTCTTCTAGATTTAGCGTATCAGGGGGTGTCGGAGGGGGGGGCGCGTACGAAAGGAAGGATAGCTGTACGTTACAACGGATTAGACCACCCAGGATAGTGCCACCAACGTGTCGGAAAGTGCACTGCACGAACACAACTACGGAGGGGTGGGGAAGCTTCTGCTATTGGCCGAGACCGTGGCTTAATTAATTATGCGTGTTTTTTAGGGGCCAAGGCGTACATAAGGAGGGAGGCTGTACAGAACTGGTTCCATTGCTTTACAATGGAAGGTGTACAGAAGGAGGGAGGCTGTCCGGAACGGGTTCCATTGCTTTACAATGGCTTATTAGCCCACCCAGCATAGCGCCACCAACGTGTCGGAAAGAGCACTGCACGAACCAACTACGGGCGGGAAGGGAAAAGTGGGGAAGCTTCTGCTATTGGCCGAGACCGTGGCTTATTTAATTATGCGTGTTTTTTAGGGGCCAAGGCGTACATAAGGAGGGAGGCTGTACAGAACTGGTTCCATTGCTTTACAATGGAAGGTGTACAGAAGAAGGGATGGTGTACAGGCCTGTCCAAATATCAATAGCACCAATGGTGGTGGGAAAAGGTACTGCAGCATATGGCCAAGAGTGGAAATCTGGGCCCGTTTTGTTTCTGGAGCTATGCCACCAGCCAAGCAATATTTGATTTTTGATAATTGAGGCCTTTGCAGCTCATGGATTTGGACCAAACTTATAAATGCTCATTTCCTGGAAGTGCTCTACAACATGCCACTAACCACATCTTCTTATCTCATTGCTAAAAGGAAGTAGCTATAGGAAGGGGATACAGGTATGAGCTCTTACCTGTTGGTAGATGCCTCAAAGGGGCTCCTGTATGCCGAGTTTGAGCTGGAACAGACAAACCGTGTGTGAGCTGTGTGCCATCAAAGGTTGCAAATTTTCACCTTTTGACCCCCACTGTGTCCACGTGGAACCACCCAGGGAGTTCAAAATCACAGGTTCTGCTCCTCATAAGGTCACCTACAAAATATGTTAAAATCAGCCTCCTGTGAAAAAAACAACAAAAGCTGTTTGCCCCAAAAAAATCAGCCAACTTCCTAAGGGTTCAAGACAGTATTTGAGTCTCAAAAGCTGAGGAAGAAAGGTTTATTTATGCGCAGTGATACCAAACTTTAGATATGAGTTCTAGCTCACCCCTCAACCGCCGTCTGTGATTTTTGTGCCTCTGGGTGCTTGCGTCTAAGAATGGCAACCGTTTGAAGTATGAAAAAGAGATGCACAAAACACAGAGAAGCAGTGTGTTTTGTGCCACTGTTCAGCATAGGAGCAACAAAGGGTCACAAACTTGGTACCAAACGAAAGAGTACATAGAGACGATCGAAACAAGCCCACTTGAGCCCATGTAGCTTTTTCCTTTGTCTCCCAGCAGCTGGGTTTTTCACCTTGCTTAGGAGGCTCAATAGGGCCTCCTAGAATCCAGTGTTTTGTGCCACTGTTTAGCAAAGCAGCATCGTAGCCTCACAAACTTGGTACCAAACGAAAGAGTACGTAGAGACGATCGAAACAAGCCCACTTGAGCCCATGTAGCTTTTTCCTTTGTCTCCCAGCAGCTGGGTTTTTCACCTTGCTTAGGAGGCCTCAATGGGGCCTCCTAGAAACCAGTGTTCTGTGCCACTGTTTAGCAAAGCAGCATCGTAGCCTCACAAACTTGGTACCAAATGAAAGAGTAAATAAAGACGATCGAAACAAGCCCACTTGAGCCCATGTAGCTTTTTCCTTTGTCTCCCAGCAGCTGGGTTTTTCACCTTGCTTAGGAGGCTCAATAGGGCCTCCTAGAATCCAGTGTTTTGTGCCACTGTTTAGCAAAGCAGCATCGTAGCCTCACAAACTTGGTACCAAACGAAAGAGTACGTAGAGACGATCGAAACAAGCCCACTTGAGCCCATGTAGCTTTTTCCTTTGTCTCCCAGCAGCTGGGTTTTTCACCTTGCTTAGGAGGCCTCAATGGGGCCTCCTAGAAACCAGTGTTCTGTGCCACTGTTTAGCAAAGCAGCATCGTAGCCTCACAAACTTGGTACCAAATGAAAGAGTAAATAGAGACGATCGAAACAAGCCCACTTGAGGCCATGTAGCTTTTTCCTTTGTCTCCCAGCAGCTGGGTTTTTCACCTTGCTTAGGAGGCTCAATGGGGCCTCCTAGAAACCAGTGTTATGTGCCACTGTTTAGCAAAGCAGCATCGTAGCCTCACAAACTTGGTACCAAACGAAAGAGTAAATAGAGACGATCGAAACAAGCCCACTGGAGCCCATCTAGCTCTATATTTTGTCTGCCAGCAGCTGGTTTTTGACCTTAATGAGGCCTTAATCAGGGCCTCCTAAAAAGAAGTGTACCAAACTTGGTACTGTAATGGTTTTCAGATGACGAGCCCACATGCAGATATGATCGGGAAGCAAAGAAACAGTTTTAAGATGTTTATTTAGGAAACAGGCAGATATAACGGACGGGACTACGGACAACTCGGCAGGCTCAGAACGTCACGGCTGGAGAGACTGCAAAGAGAAGAAGAGTAAGTGACTCTGAAAGGTGAACCAGGAGAACTACTAGAAGCTGCACTGCTTACCATAAAGCTGGGCAGAAGTGGATGACAGATGGATTGACCAGAGTGAGGGAAGAACCAGCAGGATCCAGAAGCACCAAAAACTGTGACAAAAACAGGGAGATCCAAAATTAGTCAAAGTTCAAAGATGAAAAAAACTCACCAGCAGGTTTTCAGGAGTTGGGTCAGAGGCCACGTCGTACCACCACTGCTTAAGGCTCTGGCGTCTTCCATCTGTCAGCGCTCTGCTTAAGAAGCCAGAGGTGGAATTTTAAAATATGTGTCAAAATGTCTGTGAGTAGTGGTAAGAGCTTAACTTAGCTTATCACTCATTTATTTCCTACAGTTTTCTCAAAACAGCGCAGGTTTTGTGGATGAGATGCTGCCAAAACCTGTCCCCGGGGCAATGATCGGTCAGCATCTCACTGGAATGAGCTCCAGCGGGGGGGGTCATCGTTCCAGCACTCTAGCCCAGCGAGAGGCACTCTTCCTGGGGAGAGGTCTGTGACTGAGACCCCCCCAGCCTGGAAGTGGGAGATAAATTTTTTATTTTTTTTAAATTTCACATTAGGGGTCTGGAAGCTATATTTGCAAACGGGTTAAATAATAATTTTAACATTATATTAAAAAAAGTGGCGTATTTTTTTTGAGTTCTGTCTCCAGCATGGCATGGATACGAATTTAACAGGAGTAGCTCAAATTGACCCTATGGTAAGGCAGACTTCCAGAAGGGGGGGTCCAGTCAAGCACTCTAGCCCAGCGAGAGGCACTCTTCCTGGGGAGAGGTCTCTGACAGAGACCCCCCAGCCTGGAAGTGGGAGATTAATTTTTTTTATTTTTATTTCACATTAGGGGTCTGGAAGCTATATTTGCAAACGGGTTAAATAATAATTTTAACATTATATTAAAATAAGTGGCGTATTTTTTTTGAGTTCTGTCTCCAGCATGGCGTGGATACGAATTTAACAGGAGTAGCTCAAATTGTTCCTATGGTAAGGCAGACTTCCAGAAGGGGGGGTCCAGTCAAGCACTCTAGCCCAGCGAGAGGCACTCTTCCTGGGGAGAGGTCTCTGACTGAGACCCCCCCAGCCTGGAAGTGGGAGATAAATTATTA
This sequence comes from Fundulus heteroclitus, assembly GCF_011125445.2. Classification (NCBI taxonomy): domain Eukaryota; kingdom Metazoa; phylum Chordata; class Actinopteri; order Cyprinodontiformes; family Fundulidae; genus Fundulus; species Fundulus heteroclitus. The sequence continues at coordinate 464,523 of NC_046366.1, read as the reverse complement.
TTTTTTTATTTCACATTAGGGGTCTGGAAGCTATATTTGCAAACAGATTTAATAATAATTTGAACATTATCTTTTAAAAAGTGGCGTTTTTTTTAGGTCCTAAATGTACATAACGCGGTAGCGTACGTACATATAAAGTGTACATAACGCGGTAGCGTACGTACTTCTAAAGTGTACATAACGCGGTGGCTGCCGTACATCTAAATTGTACATAACGCGGTAACGTACGTACATCTAAAGTGTACATAACGCGGTAACGTACGTACATCTAAAGTGTACATAACGCGGTAGCGTACGTACTTCTAAAGTGTACATAACGCGGTGGCTGCCGTACATCTAAATTGTACATAACGCGGTAGCGTACGTACATATAAAGTGTACATAACGCGGTAGCTGGCGTACATCTAAATTGTACATAACGCGGTAGCGTACGTACATATAAAGTGTACATAACGCGGTAGCTGGCGTACATTTAAATTGTACATAACGCGGTAACGTACGTACATCTAAAGTGTACATAACGCGGTAGCGTACGTACATCTAAAGTGTACATAACGCGGTGGCTGCCGTACATCTAAATTGTACATAACGCGGTAACGTACGTACATCTAAAGTGTACATAACGCGGTAGCGTACGTACATCTAAAGTGTACATAACGCGGTAGCTGCCGTACATCTAAAGTGTACATATCGCGGTAGCAGCCGTACATATAAAGTGTACATAACGCGGTAGCTGCCGTACATCTAAATTGTACATAACGCGGTAGCTGCCGTACATCTAAAGTGTCCATAACGCGGTAGCGTACGTACATCTAAAGTGTACATAACGCGGTAGCTGCCGTACATCTAAATTGTACATAACGCGGTAGCTGCCGTACATCTAAAGTGTACATATCGCGGTAGGTTATTTTTAATAAATATAAGATTGTTTTATGAAGTTCAGCATGTGGCTACCACTGTTAAAAACTGTAACCTGTCCTACCAAACATTTAGAGATGTTGCCTGATGCATGTCAGAGCTCCAGCAGGGGGGGTCATCGTTCCAGCACTCTTACCCAGCGAGAGGGACTCTTCCTGGGGAGAGGTCTGTGACTGAGACCCCCCCCAGCCTGGAAGTGGGAGATTATTATTTTTTTTTATTTTTTTTCACATTAGGGGTCTGGAAGCTATATTTGCAAACGGGTTAAATAATAATTTTAACATTATATTAAAATAAGTGGCGTATTTTTTTTTAGTTCTGGCCCAACAGCAGCGGCAAAGGGAGTCTATGGGTCCTGTACGGCCGGTCCACGTTTCGGACGCTTGGCCCTCCCAAAAATGCGCCACTTCAATGGACGCGCAGGTTGGCCAATGGGCGAACCTTTCCCGTTTTTCCCTTCCCGCCCCCTGCTGCGCTGGCGCCATCCCCTCTCCGACAGGTTGGTGGCGCCGAAGGCCCGACGCCAGCGGCAAAGGGAATCTATGCGTCCTGTACGGCCGGTCCACGTTTCGGCCGCCCGGCCCCTCCCAAAATCGCGGCACTTCGACGGACGCACGGGCTCGGCCAATGCGTGAACCTTTCCCGTTTTTCCGCTCCCGCCCGCCGCGGGCTGTACGCCCCCCCCCCCGCCTGCGTACGGTTCGCGACCCTACCCCCGGGCGCCACACTGTGGATGGAGCCCGCGCTGCGAGCGTGGAAGGGCCTTCTTTGGGGGGCCGCTGCACGGCCGCCGTGCGTGGCGGCGGGACGGCGGCGGCGGCGTGGCGGGCGGGGATCCGCTCCGCACCCGGCCGGCCGGCCCGCCGATTTTTAAGGGGGCCGGCCCGGCCGCGGCGAGCGTCGGAACGCCGCCGCGCATACCTGGGCATTGGGGCCGTACGGGGCTGTACGGAAACGGAGGGTCTCGTTTCGCCCGCCCGCCCTGGAAATTTTGGTTTTGGCCCTAGGAGGGTGAAGTGAAATGACACTGTAGAACCAAGTCGCACTAGAACAAGCTGAGAAAGCCTCTTGTGGTTCTATGGACTAATTTTATTCAACCCAAAATCACCTGCCAGAGAGACAAGCTACAGCAGCCAAGATTACCTACAGCAATATTTAACTTTATGCAAAGTTTAATAACATTTCTCTAATTAAAGTGTTCATCTTAAAAAGCAAGTAATGTTTTTTTCTGATCAACTTTGAGCAATTTTATTGAACTTCAAAAAATTAACATCCCATCCATCCATGGATTTTCTATACCCGGTGTTCGGTACAGGTGTGACGTCAAGCCCTATCTGATGGGGAAACAGGGTATGGGGGTGGGGAGGGATGGCAGGTGGCGCTTCCTAGTCAGGGACACAGATTACATCCTGGACAGGTCGCCAGTCACAGGGCTAAAATATAACCGTTTTATTAGACTTCAAAAAAGTTAAATAATGCCTTTTTTATAAACTCATGATTTGTGATAATTAATTGCTGTGCAATGATAGGAAAAACAGACTGATTATTGTAATGTGTGATCTGTGTTAAATCAAAATACAGTATATGACGTCATCATAGTGTTGGTTATGTGTCCTGCATTGTCCATGCTTGTGGTTGGCCTTGTATGATCATACGATTGGTTTATATTGAATGTGACAGGGAGCCAGTGGAGCTAATGTACAGGAGTGAAGTAGATGATGTAATGATGAAGCTGCTGTCTTTGTACTAGCTGCAGTTTATGGAGGTTTTTAGGAGGACAGGGAGGGAAGGGAGCTGAAATTGTCAAGTCAAGAGGTGAGTGGACTGTGAAGCAGTTTGGCAACAGTGTGAAGGAAGAACTTGATGCTGCCGAGATGAAAGTTAACCAGGTGATGATGTGGAAAGTGAAGGAGAGGATGGGAGGCTGTCCAGGATGACGCCAAGGCTCTGAACCTGAAAGGTGGGAGAGATACAGGAATAGTCAATGGATATTGTAGACCTACCAGATTTGGTTAATGTTGACTTTGCACAATAAGCAGGTGAGGTAACTGATGTGGCATTATGTCCACGGCCCGGGAATATATGGGCTGACTTGAAATTTTTTTCAGTCAAACTGATTATTTTTGCTTTAACCCATGATATACATGTATACATATGCACTTTTACTGTTGCTGTTTAGAGTTCAACAGTCTGATGGCAGGAACGTATGTTCCTGCCATCAGACTGTTGAACTCAACCCTCATCTATGGTCACGAGCTTTGGGTCGTGACCCAAAGAACGAGATCCTGGATACAAGCGGCTGAAATTAGTTTTTTCCGTGGTGTGTCTGGGCTCTCCCTTAGAGATAGGGTGAGGAGCTCAGTCATCCGGGGAGGACTCAGAGTAGAGCCGCTGCTCCTCCACGTCGAAAGGAGCCAGTTGAGGTGGCTCGGGCATCTGGTCAGGATGCCTCCTGGACGCCTCCCTGGTGAGGTGTTCCGGGCACGTCCCACCGGGAGGAGGCCCAGGGGAAGACCCAGGACACGCTGGAGGGACTATGTCTCCCAGCTGGCCTGGGAACGCCTTGGGATTCCCCCGGAGGAGCTGGCCCAAGTGGCCGGGGAGAAGGACGTCTGGGCCTCCCTACTGAAGCTGCTACCCCCGCGACCCAACCCCGGATAAGCGGAAGAAGACGGACGGACGGACGGACAGTCTGATGGCAACGGGGAAAAAGCTGTTGCAAAAACTGGTGAACGTGCAGCGGATGCTGCGGAACCTTTTCCCAGTGGGCAACAGGGAGAACAGTCCACGGTGGGGGTGTGAGGGGTCTCTGATAATGTTATGGGTTCGGGACATGCAGCGCTGGGATGAAATGTCCTTAATGGAGAGGAGAGGAGCCCCGATGATCCCTTCAGCATTCAACACCATCATCCTACAGCATCTGGTGGAGAGTGGTGAGGACAGCAGAACTGAAGTCCAGGAACATGCTCAAAGGGGGCGGTGCGTGGGCTTGGAACCCGTTAATAACTGCTTGCAGTTCTAGTTATTATTATTACGGAATTAAAACGCGTTGTCCAGCCCACGCGGATTTGTAAAGAATCAATTGGATCAGGTATCTAAGTTCGGAACGTGCGCCCCTACTCAAACCCAGAAATTCAGACCCCTCAACAACTAGGGGGCGCTATAATAAAGGACAATACGTTTACGCCTGTAACCACCAAACTACTGGTCCTACACTCAAAAACTTGATGTCACTTTGTTTATTGGATGATTCTGCAAAATAAAGGGAATTGGCACACCCTTCGTTTCCCAGCTAGTTTTTGCTCTACATGGCTACAAAGCTTAAACCTTTCTAGTTAAACTCCTCCTACATATTTTGTGCAATCCGCGCAAAACTCCATATATAACCATGTAATGGACAAATAAAAAAAGTTAACGCGGCGTATTTTTGAATTTTGACCTCTTGAAAAGTAATGCTAAAATAAGTGATTGTTAGCTAGCTAGCTCTAAATGTAATTGCTGATTATTCTAAAACCATAAAAGATTTTGACATGTCCTTCATAACACATTGTCCAAATAAGATTTTGCACATGTGACCCGCGTTTGAGGATCGTCCATCACTAGGGGGCGCTGTGATGTCAAGAAATATACTACGCAAGAATGGCTGATCGGATTTTTACAAAACCTTTTTCATCCCCTTCCAGTAATAGCCCTTAACTAAAGTCTTAAATATGGTAATGATTGAAACAAGTGGGCGGGGCCTATTTCCAAAAGTGTGAAAAAAAACTTTAAAACTTCAAAAAATTACTAAAAATCAATTTTGTGGTGGAATCTCAGATTTTCAGGATGTATTCCTTGAATAAGGTGCAACAATCCTCTCACTGCATGTATTGAGGTTTTTCAAAGTTGCACACTCTGATTTTTTAAAAGTTTGTAAAATGGAAAAATCAATGTATTTTGCACAAATATTGTTCAATCCAAATAGAAATGGCCACTATTTGTAAAGCACATTCAGACTAAACGTAGACTTCAGTTTGGTAAAAATCCAGGCGATTTTGAACTATTTAAAAGACTTTGAAATTCACATGTGCAAGACTATAAAGATTCATATTTTTTTTCTCTGAAACGCTTTTTTCAATGGGCGTTTAAAAAATCACGTAGTTAGATAAAGCACTCTTGGACATACGTGAATATTTTCAGAATTTTAGAGCAAACCGTTGATTTTTAACGATTTATTGAATTTTATGATCTGGTCACAGCTCTCACCATCCAGAGCTCTGACCATCCAGAACTGTGAACAGGGCGGCCATTTTGCCCATATATATTGTCACATCACAGGATGTGACGTCACATCCCGTGATTTTTCTGAGCAGAGCAGAAACTTGAAGAGGGAGGATAGCTTTTAGAGTTTTGAAAAGAACACATAATTTAAAAAAAATTATCGAATGTAAAAAAGATCAAGCAGAAGCGAGGAAAGTTATTTATAAGGCAAAGAAGACAAAATGGAGAGATTTTTGTGATTCAATGGGCAGAACAACTCCTATAGCTAAGGTATAGGGAATGATTAAGAAAATGAAGGGAAATAGACCAGAGAGAACATATCCAGTTCTAAAACATGAAGATGGAACAGCAGTAACAAATGAAGAAAAAGTAGAAGTAATGGCAAGAACATTTGCAAAGATCCATAGTTCAGATATGGATCAGACTTATTCCAAAAGTAACACTATAATATAATATGGATAGATAGATAGATATGAAAAGGAGTAATAGCATTAATTGGTTTAAAGGTCACTGTAAATGAAGAACATTCATTATTTATATATATATATATATATATATATATATATTGTTTTCACCGTGCCGCGTCTACGGTGAAACACCCTAGGTGGACCCACCTCGTTTTACCCAGTCAGGCGACCCCCACTTACTTTTTACCTTGAATGTAGGACGCATAAAACAGACAAGTATACTTTTAGTTATATCTTATCTACGTAAAGACAGAGAAACAGTTATAGTCACACCAGCGCTGATGGGCTCCTGATCGGCAGGAAGCCCCGATTTCTCATCACACAAACATTATATAGGTATCTAGGTACACACCCATACAGGGGCTGTACACATCCAAACTGTGACTTCAGCAGAGAAACTGTGTCACCTCCGGGGTGGTATCTGATTTATGTGTAAATCTTTTTGGGTCGGTGCCATCTAAGTGTGCCATGCAGTTCTTGGATAAACAGCTCGTTCCACTTGACCTCGTTGATATCCTAACAAAATATATATATATATATATATATATATATATATATATATATATATATATATATATATCCCCTTAACGGAGGGAAGAGGAGCCCCGATGATCCCTTCTGCTGTCCCCACCACTCTCCTTATTTTCCACCAGTCAGAGGCGCTGCCGCCTCCACACCACACAGAGAGACAGCTGGTCAGAATGCTCTCTTTGGTACTTGTGTAGAGGGTTGTGAGGATGGGCGGGGGCAATTGGACTCTCCTCATCCTCTGCAGGAAGTACAAGTGCTTCTGTGCCCTCCTCACCAGATGTGGTGTTCACAGACCAGGTGAGGTTGTCCGTGATGTGCACCCCGAGGAATTTGGTGCTGCTAACCACCTCCACAGCTGAGCTGTTGATGAGTTTGTGTCATCTGCGAACTTCATGATGTGATTGGGGGTGAACCTGGGGGTGCAGTCGTGTGTCATCAGAGTAAACAGCAGGGGGCTGCGGACACAGCCCTGAGGGGAGCCCGTGCTGAGGGTGATGATATCAGAGGAGGTCTGTCAGACCCGGACCGACAGTGGTCAGGAGGTGAGGAAGTGATGAGGGGTGTGCTGAAGCCCAGATGTTCCAGTTTTTCAACCAGATGCTGTGGGATGAGGGTGTTGAACGCTGTAGTCCAGGAACATGCTCAAAGGGGGCGGGGCGTAGATGGGCTTGGAACCCGTTAATAACTGCTTGCAGTTCTAGTTAGGGTTCCAAGCCCATGCCGTTCGTCTGCTCTGTGAGCAGAGAACACTGTTGTTTTTCGTGTGTTTTTAAATTATTTATTATTATAAATAATTATTCTTCTCCGCTAAAACGCGTTGGGCGGCCCATGCGGACTTGTAACAAACCTATTAAATCAGGTATCCAAGTACAGAACGTTCACCGCTACTCAAACCCAGATATTCAGACCCCTCAACAACTAGGGGGCGCTATAACAAAGGATAATGCGTTTCTGCCTGTAACCACCACACTACTGGTCCCACACTCAAAAACTTGATAACACTTTGTTTATTGGATGATTCTGCATCAAAAAGGGATTTGGCACACCTTTCGATTCCCAGCTACTTTTCGCGCTACATGGCTACAAAGGTTAAACCCTTCTTTTTAAACTCCTTCTACATTTTGTGTGCAATCCGTGCAAATAATAGTAATATAACTATTATTATTACTAATACAAAACTCCATATATTGCCGTGTGTCATGGTTTTTAAGTGTTTGGCCCACATGCAGGTACAGACAGAGGCAGAAACAATTTTAAGATGTTTATTAAAGGCTCAGATAACAGGGAAACATACAACGTGTGGGACAGGCGAGGTCTGAACGTCAGTGCTGGAACAACTGAGGGAAGAAGGGAAATAATGTTGCAGAGTATTGAACCAGGGGAAAATACCAGAAGCTACGCCACTTACCATTTAGTCGGGAAGACCTATCCGGGGAGAGTAAGTGACGGGGGAACTCTGTGACTGATGGGAACAGGTGGCTGAGTGACTGGAGGGCTGACAGATGTAATGCTGGCGAGGGATCCGCAGCGCACCACAGTAGACGGCAGACGAGAGGAGCAGATGGAAGAACCGGAGTGCTGTGGGTAAACCAGGTGAATCCAGGAAAGCGGTCTCACAACCGTCTTGGTATCACCAAGGGAGTATGAGGGGAGATGCCAGAGCAAAATATGAGCGGCGGGGATTCTGAGGAGCTGGTTCCTTGAGCACGACGCCAAGACAGGTGAGTAAATCCAAACACGACTTGGTTAACACTCTGGCATCTTCCGTCTGTCACTCCTTAAGAAGCCAGTGATGATGGCTCCTGACGAGCAGCAGGTGTGGGCCATGCCCCCCAGTCAACTAGAACCACCTGTGAAGCAGAGTTAGAGCACGGAAACACAGAGAACCCTGACACCGTGGAATGGACAAATAAAAAAATGTATCACTGCGGATTTTTTAATGTAATTATTGATTATTCAAAAATCATAGATTTGAATATGTCCTTCATAACCCATACTGCAAAAAAGATTTTTCACACGTGTCCTGCGTTTGAGGATCGTCCATCACTAGGGGGCGCTGATGTCAAGAAATCTACTACGCAAATATGGCTGATCAGATTTTTACATAACCTTCTTTATTGCCTCCCAGGCATAGCCCTGAAATAAAGTATTAAATATGGTAATGATTAAAACAAGTGGGCGGGGCCTATTTCCAAAAGTGTGAGAGTAGGGAGTAGCAAGATGGCGGCCAGTCACTAGGAGAGGTCACTGGCCGCCATCTTGCTACTCCCTTCTCACATAAAACCCCATAGCATTTGGTTGCAACAACAAGCAGTTTTCTGGCTGTATGAAAACGTTTCACAGGTAATTTTACAGTCAATGGATGTTATACTTACTATACAAATTACTTTTGTTTAGGTAAACCTTTATTTGTTTATAAGATTTATGTGATACTGTCGGAAATAGAGGCTGCAGAGTGGAGCAGTGAGTAGCGCTGTTGCCTTCTGGGTTCAAATCCTCCTGGGTCTTTCAAATCCTCTAGGTCTTTCTGCATGTAGTTTGAATGTCCTCCCTGTGCATGCATGGGTTCATTCCGTGTACTCTGGCTTCCTCCCACAGTCCAAAAACATGACTGTTAGTTTAATTGGCTTATCTATATTGTCCTTAGATGTGAGTGTGTGCAAGAATGGTTGTTTGTCCTGTCTGTCTCTGTGTTGCCCTGTGACAGATTGGCGACCTGTCCCGGGTGTACCCCGCCTCTCGCTCAGTGAACGCTGGATATCTATCTATCTAACGCAGAAGGTCTTGAGATGTGTTATGGGAGTTCTGCATGGAATTCTAAACAATAGTAACTGAGTTCCCATCTTTACTAAATGACGAGACGGTGGTAATGACGTTCCAGCACTTTTATTGAGAAACAGAGCAGAGATCACATAGATGGAAAGTAATCGAACCCCACGGTTCCGCTGCAGTCTGCGTCTGCCCTGTCTCCGCCTGCCTCGCTTTTCGGGCTTCCCCTAATACTGCACCGTGGCCTTGGTTTGAGACATAACAAAGACAGTCTATCATAGACAATAATCATTCTACGCAGCATTCAGACTTGCACTCGGAAAACAGTGGAACTTATACACAGACATCAGGTCTCCAGGCCTCCTATGTCCGAGTGGTGTGAGGCCACAGTGACTTCAGAATAATAATTCTTATAACAAGATGCTACGTTGGTGTAGCTTGTAGGACCTGAACAGGGGCCTCTGGGCCGTGCGGATAAGGCTGGTAGTGGATGGGAAAGAACTGTTTTTGTGTCGTGAGGTTTTGGTCTCAGCAGCAGCGCTGGGATGAAATGTCCTTATTGGAGGGAAGAGGAGCCCCAATGATCCCTCCTGCTGTCCTCACCACTCTCCTTACATTCCTCCAGTCGGAAGCGCTGCAACCTCCACACCACACAGAGAGACAGTTGGTCAGAATGCTCTCTATGGTGCTTCTGTAGAAGGTTGTGAGGATGGATGGGGCAGGTGGGCTCTCCTCATCCTCCTCATGAAGTACAAGCACTTCTGTGCCCACCACGTCATGTCGTCTGCAAACTTCACAATGTGATTGGTGATGAACCTGGGGACGCAGTCATCAGAGTGAACAGCAGGGGGCTAAGGACGCAGCCCTGAGGGGAGCCTGTGCTGAGGGTGATGACATCAGGAGGTGTTCTGTCCGACCCAGACTGACTGAGGTCTGTTGGTGAGGAAGTCTAGCAACCAGTTGCGAAGGGGTGTGCTGAGGCCCAGATGTTCCAGTTTTTCCACCAGATGCTGTGGTGTGATTGTGTTGAATGCTGAAGTCCAGGAGCATGCTCAAAGGGGCGGGGCGTGGGTGGGCCTTGGAACCCGTTAACTGCTTGCAGTTCTAGTTCTTCTTCTTCTTCTTATTATTATTATTATTATTATTATTATTATTATTATTATTATTATTATTATTATTATTATTCTCCACTGAAAGGCATTGTGCGGCCCATGTGGACTTGCAACAAATCGATTGAATCAAGTATCCGAGTACAGAATGTGCACCACTACTCAAACCCAGAAATTCAGACCCCTCAATAATGCGTTTCAACCTATAACCACCAAACTAGTCACCCTGACTTCTTTGGTTATGAAGTCCTTTGAGCGTGTTGTGCTTTCACACCTGAAAGAAATCACTGACCCCCTTCTGGACCCCTTACAGCAGAGCCAACAGGTCTGCAGACGATGCTGTCAACCTGGCCCTTCACTACATCCTCCCGCACCTGGATTCCACAGACACCTACGTCAGGATCCTGTTTGTGGATTTCAGCTCTGCCTTCAACACAATCATCCCAACTCTGCTTCAGGAGAAGCTCTCCCAGCTGAATGTGCCTGACTCCACCTGCAGGTGGATCACAGACTTCCTTTCTGTCAGGATGTAGCATGTGAAGCTGGGAAAACATAACTCACACTCACAGCTCATCAGCACTGGTTCCCCCCAGGGCTGTGTTCTTTCTCCTCTGCTCTTCTCCCTGTACACAAACAGCTGCACCTCCAGTCATCAGTCTGTCAAACTTCTGAAGTTCGCGGACGACACACCACTCTCATCGGACTTATGTCTGATGGTGACAGGTCCGCCTACAGGTGGGAGACTGACCATCTGGCGACCTGGTGCAGGGAGAACAACCTGGAGCTCAACGCTGTAAAAACAGTGGAGATGGTTGTCGACTTCAGGAAGAACTCAGCCCCATCACCCTCTGTGACTCCACAATTGACTCTGGAGTCTTTCCGCTTCCTGGGAACTATCATCTCCCAAGACCTAAAGTGGGAGCTGAACATCAACTCCCTCACCAAGAAAGCCCAGCAGAGGATGTACTTCCTGCGGCAGCTGAAGAAATTCAACCTGCCAAGGACAATGATGGTGCACTTCTTCTCCTCCATCATTGAGTCCATCCTCACCTCCTCCATCACCATCTGGTATGCTGGTGCCACCGCCAAGGACAAGGGCAGACTGCAGCGTGTCATTCGGTTCTGCAAATAAGGTGATTAGCTGCAATCTTCCATCTCTCCAGGACCTGTACACCTCCAAGACTCTGAGGCGTGCAGGGAAGATTGTGGCTTATCCCTCGCACCCCAGTCACAGACTATTTCAGACACTTCCCTCTGGTAGGAGGCTGGGGTCCATCTAGACCAAAACCTCATGCCACAAGAACAGTTTCTTACCATGTGCTACCACCCTTACCAACAAGGCCATGAGCCGCCCGTGACACTTGACACTCCCTCTCTGCCTCCCCCGTTCAGGACCAACAAGCTACAGCAACGTAGCATCTCCAGATATTCTACGTTACATTAACGTACAGTCTTTTTTCTATATGTCTTTCTGTATATATACATTTTGTTTTGTCTGCACCATCAACACCAAGTCAAATTCCTTGTAAGTGCAAACCTACTTGGCAATAAACTTGATTCTGATTCTGAGCTTGAGAGATGTAGAGCCACTCACTCCACTCAGAAATACAGAGGATGGGTGGGGGAGAGCAGTGTGTGTGTGTGTGTGTGTATATATATATATATATATATATATAGATAGATAGATAGATAGATAGATAGATAGATAGATAGATAGATAGATAGAGAGAGAGAGAGAGATTTCGATGTGAGCTTGTCAGGCTAAACATGTGTGTGGCAAATGTCACCAAAGCTGCTGTTTCCTGATTGGCTGCTGCCTATTGTATGCACCCTGCTGGCACTGAGATTTGTGTATCAGAGGGAAGAGAGAGAGGGGTATATAAAAGGGGAAAAAGATAAAGACATAAAATAAAAGCAAAGAGCATATCCCTACTATTCCGAGCCAAGTAAAGCATCCGTTTCCCAGCTATAACAGCAGGTGAGCTGCATTACTTTTTCAGTTTTTCATGTGTTTTCTGAATGTAAAGTTCTTAATCTATTTTTAAATATGCTTGCATGATTGCTGAAAGTTTGCTGTGATGGAAAGTATATCGTTAGTCTCATATACATAATTGTGACAATTCCCTTTGAGTTGCTAGTGAGAGAGTAATGCAACATGGCGATCATTCATTACTGAGATGATGAACAGCTGTTATCTAAGTCTTGTTTTTTCAGTCTATTTCCACCGCTTAAGTATCTCAGGGATTTGGGGGAAGGGAAACAAGGACTGGATCTAGTCACAGCTGGAGTACACACATGTTCAGGAAATTGACAAGCAACTACTCTAATGTTCAAGTTCGCCATCTCAATTTTTCACTCAAAACCACAAATGCGTTGAAAAACATGGGTATTTTTTTTCCTCTCTCTGCTTTTACACTGTTGCTTTAAAAATGAAATAAACTTTTGGAATGTCTGGAGCCTTTGTGAGTGGAGTTTGCTTGCTCTCGAAATGCATGCATGTGTTCTCACTGGGTACTCTGGCCTCAGCCCCACACAAAATGCATGTTAGGTTAAATGGTCTTCCTAAGTTGTCTTTAGGAATAAGCGGGCTGCTTGTGCTGTGTCCCTGGGATAGACTGACAACCTGTCCAGGATGTGCCTTCAGCCAAAGAGTGCTGAAGATGGACAACCCCTCTCCACCACTCCCTGGCAAGGGAAATCCTCTTTTGAATCTAATGATTACCATTACCACCTCATTTTAAAGCAGGGGATAAACTTCCACTCTGATGTCAGTTGATGCATCTTGATCATATGTTGTATGAATGTAAACGCTGAAGCCTCTGACATTCATTTACACTCGTGTCAATCATTCTAACAACAACAGCACAGAGTTTACTCACATAGACAAACAGGTGTTATAGACAAATAACCCACATGTAACGCACTTGGGCTATAAACGGACTTCCTTATGTTACAAAAGATTAACATTTAGCAGCATCAGAGAATGCTTATTTAATTAACTTGATTTGTAAATGAAAATAAGGACACATAAAATTTAAGTTGAAAATATAGTAAAGATTAACAAACAAATTAAGGGAAAAAACATAACAAAATAAGCAATAAACAAGATCCACTTGATGGCAGCTGTTCAAAAACAAGGAAAATTAAAGCCGCAAGCGGCGTCGTTCGGCCCTCGCAGCCAAGTGCCACTCTGGCCTATTGGCCACCGCGGGGATTTGCGCAATGCCAGCCGCCAGCCACCGCAGAAGCTGTCACGCATTCCCAGCACGTCCACCGGGCGATTCACACGAACGCGTTGGGCAGCACTCCCCCACGACAAAAAATCTGGTGCAGATCGGTCGATGCAGCGAGGAGATACAGCCGTTGAATAATGATAATGCATCTGACTGCAGGTCTTCTGGTGGTTCCTAAAGTCTCTAAAAGCAGAATGGGAGGCAGATCTTTTAGGTATCAGGCTCTTCTCCTGTGGAACCAACTCCCAGTTTTGTTCCGTGAGGCTGACACCCTGTCTACTTTTAAGACTAATCTTAAAACTTTCCTTTTTTATCCATCTATCCATCGTCGTCCGCTTATCCGGGGTCGGGTTGCGGGGGTAGCAGCTTCAGTAGGGAGGCCCAGACGTCCCTCTCCCCAGCAACTTGTGCCAGCTCCTCCGGGGGAATCCCAAGGCATTCCCAGGCCAGCCAAGAGACATAGTCCCTCCAGCGTGTCCTGGGTCTTCCCCTGGGCCTCCTCCCGGTGGGACGTGCCCAGAACACCTCACCAGGGATGCGTCCAGGAGGCATCCTAACCAGATGCCCGAGCCACCTGAAACTGGCTCCTCTCAATGTGAAGGAGCAGCGGCTCTACTCTGAGTCCTCCCAGGATGACTGAGCTCCTCACCCTATCTCTAAGGGAGAGCCCAGACACACTATGGAGAAAACTCATTTTGGCCGCTTGTATCCGGGATCTCGTTCTTTCGGTCACGACCCAAAGCTCGTGACCATGGATGAGGGTAGGAACGTAGATCGACTGGTAAATCGAGAGCTTCGCCTTTTGGCTCAGCTCTCTCTTCACCACAACAGACCGGTACAGCGCCCGCTTCACAGCAGACGTCGCACCAATCCGCCTGTCGATCTCCCGCTCCATCTTCCTCTCATTCGTGAACAAGACCCCAAGATACTTGAACTCCCCCACTAGAAGCTGGCTCTTGGGACTTTCCTTTTTGACAAAGCTTATAGTTAGAGTGGTTCATGTTACCCAGAGCTACCTCTATAGTTATGCTGCTATAGGCTTAGGCTGCTGGAGGACATCAGGGTCTATTGTTCTTCAATTTTGCATGACTGTTGTCATTTCAGCTTTTAACTTTTTGTTTTTTCTATTTTTTCTTCATAGTAGGTACACCTGGTCTGGCGTTCTGTTAGCTGTGACATCATCCAGGAAAAACAGATCATCTGTTATTACCATCTAATGTAAAACAGATTACTGGATCAATGTGTGCTTCTGTGCTGTTTTGTCTGTCTTGTTGTGTCTCTTCTCTCTCTTTTGTAACCCCCAGTCGGTCAACGCAGATTACAGTTCATACTGAGCCCGGTTCTGCTGGAGGTTTTTCCTTCCTGTTAATGGGGAGTTTTTCCTTCTGCTGTCACTTCATGCTTGATCAGTATGAGGGATTGCTGCAAAGCCATGTACAATGCAAACGACTCTCCCTGTGGCTCTACACTTCTTCAGGAGTGAATGCTGCTTGTTACGACTTTGATGCAATCAACTGGTTCCCTTTTTTATAGGAATTTATTTTACCAATCTGGATAATCTGACTTAATATGTATAATCTGATTGATTTTGACATTGTAAACTGCCTTTAGATGACATGCAGGCATGGACTGGTAATCGGGCGTACCGGGCATTTTCCCGGTGGGCCGACGTGCTGTTTGGGCCGGCAGACCCGATCCACTGATCCTTAATTCTGCATGCTTGCATACCTCTCTATTGCTTAGAAAGCTTTATTCAAGTTTATTAGAGTTCCTTAGTGGTGGGGTCGGGTATGGAGATTATTCCCAGACCCCTTCTGTTATTAAGCTGTTGATTAATAACTATAAATTGTCTTTTTACTTGTAGTGCATGTAGAGCTCACTAGTTTTTATTCAAACTTTTAAGCCTAAATATTGACTATTCAATATTTCTAAATTATCCAGTTTATAGCTCATAGCATTCTTTATTATGAATAATAGTAATAATCATCATCATCTTTATTGTCATTCCAACATATATTCTGATTAAATTTGTTCTCTGCATTTAACCCATCCCTAATCTAGGAATAAGGGTCTTGCTCAGACGACCTAAAGTGGCAGTTGAACCCAGAACCTCCAGGACACAAGAACAATGCTTTAACCACTAGGCCACTCATTCCCAGTCAAAAGCATAACTGCATTCATTATTAATATTGTTGGATTTGTTTTCATTTATTTTCATCTTGATGCATTAGAGGGTAAGTGGGTAAACATCTTTAATGTCCCCATAATTTTAAATTAAACCCAATAATCTCAGTATTTTTTTCAGCAATATTTAGATTTAGGGCCCTTACACTATTTCGCCTCAAAATCTTTTTTGCCTTTATTCCAGAGTTCATAGGGAACTACAAACCATATTGATGGGTCTGTTTTAGATCAGGAAAAAAATTATTTTAAAAAAATATGTCCAACTGGATTTTTTACTGCTGATGTCAGTAGGATGTCAATGTCAATGTCAAATTTATTTATATAGCACTTTAAAACAGGCATAGAACTGCACCAAAGTGCTGTACAAGAGTGACAACAACACAAATGAATAAAAACAAAGTATCAAACACTAGTTTAATTAAATGCCAAAGAATAAAAATAAGTTTTAAGAAGCAATTTAAAATGATCCAGGCTGTGGGCAGATCTAATTTGGAAAGGTAGATTGTTCCATAGAGAAGGAGCAACAGCAGAAAAAGCCCGATCTCCTTTCCTCTTAAGTCTGGTCCGAGGAACTGTTAGTAAAAGCTAGTTATTAGAACGTAGGGTTCTGGACACGGGCTGAAATTTTAAAAGTTCCAGAAGATAAGGGGGAGCTAATCCATTTAAAGCTTTATAAGTTAATAAGAGAATCTTAAAATCTATTCGATAAAAAACAGGCAGCCAATGTAAAGAGGCCAGTATGGGCCTTATATGGTCACGCTTCCTGATTCCTGTAAGAAGCCGAGCCGCTGCGTTCTGGATCATTTGGAGTCGCTGCATCTGTGATTTATCCAGGCCTTTATATAATGAATTGCAATAGTCCAAACGAGATGTGATGAAGGCATGGATAAGTCCTTCAAAGTCTTTTAAACAAAAATAAGATTTAACTTTAGCTAAAATACGCAGGTGATAAAAACCTGATCTGACGACAGAGCTAATTTGTTTATCTAGCTTTAAACAACTATCAAAAGTAAAACCAAGATTCCTAGCAGAGGTCTGACAAAACCGAGCTAAAGAACCAAGAATCAGATCTGGATCTGTTGTGTGAAGACTCTGACCAAGTAGTATAACTTGCGTTTTACTTTGATTGAGGTGAAGAAAGTTTTGTTCCATCCAAGATTTGACTTCTGTTAGACAATTGTTCAATAGTTGAAGAGATTCACTTTTGCCATTTTGTAGTTTGAGGGGCATATAAGTTAAATTTGGACATCATCTGCAAAGCAATGAAATGAAACGTTAAACCTGTGGAAAATCTGACCAAGAGGTAATAGATACAAAATAAACAAAATGGGACCTAAAATTGAGCCTTGGGGGACACCGTACTTTAAAGGTTTTAGCCCCAGAACAACATTGGTCTAAATGAACTGAGAAAGTTCTGTTTTCTAAATAAGACTTAAACCATTCAAGTACCGGGCCTCTCAGGCCAACACAATATTTTAATCTATGTAAGAGAATCTGATGGTCTACAGTGTCAAATGCTGCGTTCAGATCTAAAAGTAATAAAACTGCGACATTGCCTGAATCAACTGTCAAAAGAAGATTATACACTCGAAGCAGAGCTGTTTCAGTGCTATGAGCAGCTTTAAACCCAGACTGAAATGTCTCAGTTATATTATTGTCTTTTAAAAACATTTCAAGCTGAATAAATACTAATTTTTCAAGGACCTTAGATAAAAAAGGGAGTTTTGAAATGGGCCTAAAATTTGCTAGTACACTTGAGTCTAGATTGGGTTTTTTAAGATGGGGCTTAACGACAGCATGTTTAAGTATTGATGGGACACAACCTGACTGCAATGAGGCATTTATCACCATTAAGATATATAGGCCAGAAGTAAGAAAAATGTCTTTTATCAGACGAGTAGGTAGACAGTCCAAAGGATAATTTGATGGCCGCAGGTACTTAATTACTAAGGTGAGTTCATCTAAAGAAACTGGCTGAAAATGCTCCAGAACAGCTGTGCATTGTGGCATTTCTTGGAAATCTAAAACTAATAGGGTATTTGAGCTTCTAAGAGCTACAATTTTTTCTATGAAAAACTTAGAAAAGGCCTCACAAAGTTCAGCAGAGGCTAAAGGGCCAGATGTAGTCGAGGGATTAACAATCCTATCTAGGACATTAAAAAGGACTTGAGGCCTATGCTTATTTGTAGCAACAAGACTAATACAATATTTAGATTTTGCTAATTTGACATTGTTCTGATAATTAAATAAACTGTCTTTCAATATTTCATATGAAACTTTCAATTTATCTTTTTTCCATCTCCTCTCAGCTCGCCTACAATCCCGTCTGAGTGCACGAGTGGTTTCATTAAGCCACGGTTCCAAAAGTTTCTTTTTTGTAATTTTTATGGTTTTCAAGGAAAACTACTACTGTGTTTAGAGCATTTGAACATGCATTGTTAAAATTTAGAATAAGAGTTTCAATATCAAGATTGCTATCAGTGGGGAATGTAGAGTTAGCAAGGATTGCATTTAGTTGAAGAGCAGTTTCAGAGTTTATATTACGAGAAGGTAGAGGTTTTGTGTTGTTTGTATCCACAGAAGATGAAATATTAACAAAAAATAAAACAGGCAAATGATCAGAAATACATGTCTGGAGGATTTCAATGACATCCAAACAAAGCCCATATGATAATACCAAATCCAGAGTATGTCCCTTTAAATGCGTTGGCCCAACCACAGATTGTGTGAAATGGAATGAATTAATCAAGTCCAAAAAGTCCTTCACCAGAGGTTTATCTGGGCAACATACGTGTATATTAAAATCACCTGTAATTAAAATATGATCATACTCTAATGTAATCCATGCCATAAGTTCTGAAAATTCATGAATAAAGTCCTTGTTGAACTTTGGCGGGCGGTAGACCACCACACACACAATTGGTTCAGTTAATTTCACTTCAAAGACTTGATGCTCAAAACTGGAAAATGAATTTATAGATGATTGTTGACAGTGGAAACTGGATTTAAAAATTGTAGCCAGACCTCCACCTTTGCCAGTCAACCGGGGAGAATTTATAAATGCACAGTTCTGAGGTAGAAGTTCAGAAAACGGGAACAACTGACCTTCTTGCAGCCAAGTTTCTGTGATGAATAAAAAATCCAAATCCCGAGAAGTAAACAGGTCATGTAGCACGAAGGTCTTATTAGCTAAAGACCTAGCATTAAGCAAAGCCAAGCGGATGGTTGATGGAGCAGAAGCACAAGTTGAAGACTTAGCATACTTCAGCCGCATGAGGTTTCCATAATCCACATTCCTCTCTCGGTCCCGAAGCCGTCGATGATAGAAACAATCCACCGCGTCCATCCGAGAGTTGCACATCCCAGGAACGACGGGGCGAGTCCAGCGGCGTCCTACACTCAGGAAACGAGGACACCATCCCAGTCGAGGCGAGCCGCCACGACGGCGAAGAAATGCCAAATAAGCTTTAATCTTCACCGCCACTCCACCACGTTTACCACGTCTTCGACGGAATCGCCTTTCCGGATTCACATGTGGATAACTCAGCAGCTCAGTAGGGATGTCAGAGAGGAACTGGAACCCTCGGCCTCTCGGACCCAGACCATATCCAAATTTTAGATCCACCGAAGTTTTAATGTCCAAAAGTGCTTGACGGTCGTAAACAATTAAGCCACCAGAACCATAATAGCACAAATGCATAATAGAGCAAAAATAACAATATAGAGAGAGCGAGTCAGACGGCGTGCCGAATACACTGGCGCCATCTTGAGTCATGAACAAACAGAGCTGATTTTCATCAATGGGGATGAAAATCAGCTCTAGAAATGAAAACCAGAGTAGGAGACACCAGCGCTGCTTTGTTTTCAATCCCACTTTAAGGGCAAAAGCAAAACCAAGGTTTTTGTTGCCGTTTCCAGGTCCTTTATAATTCAACACAATGCATAAAATCAGAAGATTATTTTAGGAGGATTAGGTTTTGATCCTGGGTTTTTCTTATATATATTATTTAGCCTTTAGTCTGGAGGTGGTGAATTTAATGTGTTTTAATAATTAATTTTATAAATGTTCCTGATTTTACTGCAACAGATTTTGCTGGGCCAAAACAGTTATGCAGAAGTAAACAAAGTTTGGTTTTCTTCAGATCATAAGTTACCACCATTTGAAACTCAGTCCAACTGTAGAGACCCCAGGTTCAGGTCTGTCAGGTCCAGGTCCAAGTAATGTCAACATTACTTGGAGCAAAAGGCAGAAAAATCCAAGACGTTTAGACAAACTTACTAAGCTTTCTTTTCAATATGTATGGGAAAATATGTGGTCTGTGTATGACTTATATTATTATCTAATTTTGTCTGGACCAATCTCCCTTATTTCCTGCCACTAAGGTCTGTATTTCTTTGTCATTAGATAATTTTTTCCTGAGGAAATGAGTTAAACAGTTCCTTTGCAACCTCTTAGATCTCTAGAGGAACTGGTGACAAAACTTTGACAATAAAAGAGGATTTATTTAAAAAAAAAAATTAAGTGGCTCTTATCTGGTCTCCCAAAACATCAACATCTGAACTTGAGAAAGAAGAGTTTAGTAAAAATATCTCAGAAGATGAGTTAAAATTATGTCTTAAGTCGCAGAAGCAGTCAGGAACTGTTCATATAAAATTACTTCAATATAATCAGCTGATGCAAGCACATAACTCCGGCGGGGATGAATAAATATAAATAAACAACTGATATTTGCTTTACACATAGAGTTGCAAGAAGATTCATTAATTGTTCCCCTTAAATCTGCATGCATGCGCAATTTCGCACTGCATGCAGATTCAGTGCCCACAGCACTGAATCTGCTCTCGTCACTTGGGGATTTTAAATCAAATCTTCTGAGTGAAAAGGAATTGTCTTAGTCAAAACCTGCCGACCAGGAAAACTTTGCGTCCACAGAGGCGCCAACTGCGTATTTCGATCTGAGACGCAGCTAATGAGCTAATCGGCAACAGCCGACAGTCAACGTTTCCCATTCATTTGCTACGGTAGTCCTAAACCACTACTGACGTAATACACTTTTTGGCCACAAGCGTCATTTTGGGGGCGTTGTTTCCACCTCTTCTCTTAGAGCCGTTTTTAATAGAAAGAAGAAAAGGCAAAAACGGTCCAAACAAAAGGTCATAACGTTTACATTTGTAACCTCTGCCTTACATAACACTAGAATTAAATCTTAATAAATAAAAGTATAGACAATTATTTCAGTAACTCAATTAAGTAAGTGAAATACACTATATACAGGGGTTAGACAATGAAACTGAAACACCTCATTTTAGTGTGGGAGGTTTCATGGCTAAATTGGACCAGCCTGGTGGCCAATCTTCATTAATTGCACATTGAACCAATAAGAGCAGAGTGTGAAGGTCCAATTAGCAGGGTAAGAGCACAGTTTTGTTCAAAATATTGCAATGCACACAACATTATGGGTGACATGGGTGAGTTCAAAGGAGGACAACTTGTTGGTGCACATCTTGCTGGATTTGTAAAAACTTTCTTCAATTGAATTAAAACAAAACTGAAGTAATAATATTTGGACCAATAGAGGAGAGATCAAAAGTTAGCACACAGCTTCAGTCGCTTCAGCTAGAAACCACTGATTAGGCCTGAAACCTGGGTGTAGTAATGGACTCAGACCTGAACCTACAAAAGCATTTAAAGACAGTTACAAGGTCGGCTTTCTATCACCTGAGGTACATTTCCAAGATTAAAAGACTAATGTCTCAGAAGGATCTGGAAAAACTAATCCATGCGTTCATATTTAGTAGAATTGAAGCTCAGTGCTGCTGTTAGGGTTGAACTGCCATCCTTTCAGACTTCCATAGGCCATTGACAAAACTAACTTAAAATTATCCTTAAAAGACAAAATTTTGAAAAATCAAAGGGCGTATTTAACGCTTTGAGAACATATCTTGTATTCGGCTACAAAATCAACAAAAATAGAACGATCTTTTAAGCTATAAGACCATTTTTAAGATGCCAATACATAGATTTTAAGCGGGCGTGTAGCCTAGCCACCGCATTTATACCATAATATAAAACCGACATAAAATAAACGACTCACCGTCGAGTGGTTGCAAGGAAAACACCCAATGGAATCCTTCGTCTGGGTTAATGCGGTACCGCGCGCGAGCTATTTTTAGAAACACAACGTCACAATGACGTCACATCACGTGGTACGCAGTGGGGCAAACTCCTGAAAGCCGCTGCTTTGCTTTAAAAGAGACATGCGTTAGCCTAGGTTTTACTCGGTAAACGACTGCTTTTTCCAAATCTAAGACCATGGTTTTTAAACATTGTTGCTATGGAACGTGCAACAGCGACTCGAGTTACGCTGATCGGCCGCATATGAAGGATGTTTTCTTCAAGACTGCCAAGGAGAAATGTGTGTGCTTGGAACACCGGGGCGGTCGGCCTACACAACAGTTCAACCCGGAAAAAGTTACCAAATTCAAGTACATATGTAGCAAGGATTTTGTCGGAGGAAAGGGCACAACCGAAGAACATCCTGACCCAATTCCAGCGACATCAAGTCAAGGTAAGAGTATTTTGGTGGCCGACATGTTAATAAAGTAGCGCCTGCTACCATGACAGCATATAGGCTGTCATGGTAGCAGGCGCTAACATGATAGCCTGCTACCAGGATAGCTTACTCAAAAACATTTCAAATGAGACAAACATTAAACATATACCCATTCCTGGACGGTGATTGCAAACAACAACAAAAAAAAAAAAGGCCGACGCTGCCATGATCGGCGCGCAGGAAAAAAAAACAAAGCTTACCGTTCATCAACTCGGCCAGTTTTCCAGTCTTTTTAAGCCCTCGAACCTCAAGCCATCGTTTGAGCTGAAGGTTGGTGTGTTCTTCGACAGTGCGACCAGTAATCCGTGTGCCTGGGACATCGTCTTGGGAAAGTTTAACGGCTGTAAAGTCGGTCAGATCGCTGGTTCTGTTGCGCTTGTAATAGCTGGGTTATCCGTGCTTTCTCTCCTGTATGCCCTACCTAAGCGGCAAAAGGGGCGTTGCTCTTGAGACGGTGACGTCACGTGCGCGGTACCGCATTGGACTTGATTCAACAATATCCTTCAGTAACTTAGGAAAAACAGCAGCACTAGCTCTTACTAGCACTAGCAGCAAACAAGATGGAGGAGTTCACCTCTGACCCGGAACTGAAAGAGTACTGGTAGTTGTCGGCTCTGAATAATACACAGTGCCACTCGTGGACAATATAGGAACTGCATGTTTTCAATTGAACGAAGTACGTTTTTTTCAGTAATCATTGTTGAATGATAATGCATTTGGCCGCCGCGTTTGACACTCCTGCCCTACACCATACTAATAAATGATTGTGGTCTAAAACTGAAACCAGGTGTTTCAGTTTCATTGTCCAACCCTTGCAGATGACTTATTTTCTAGCCTTGATTTCGTCATGAGGACATAATGCAGTGTTGTGCTGGCAGCCACCCTAACTAATAAAAATAAGATTTAAAGTTAAAATAGTACATTATAGTAGTAAAATAAATACAATTACTGTGGTTTAAGGACAAGTTTGGTACCTGCATTAAGGATAATTTCAAAAGGTACATGTCATTTCCAGACTAAAAAACATTTAAATAGATGTGCTAATTCATTGAATATGACTGGATATTTAAACAGAAAATAATTCTAAAAATAATACTTATTTTAACCCAAAGGAAAATTAAATTTTGGGTAAAAATGTAATAGTCTGAAATTGCCACAGCAGGTTTCGATCCTACGACCTCGTGATTGGGAGTCATTTAACCGTACTAAAGACCTACAGTATGCAATGCTCAGAATTATGGAGAGGTCAACTGTGTTTAAGAGCTCCTAAACCGTTTGATGTTGAGGCATGAGGCTTTCAGACATAACTGTCCCGTCCGTGTTTTTAAATATATACAGGGCGTAGTCTGTAAATTTGTGTCTGCACAGCTGCAAACTCTCGTGAGACGCTGCAGAGCTCCAAACTCCGTATTGTGCCTGCTAATGAGCTAATTGCCAACAGCCGACGGTCTGCATCGAAGCAGTATGGAAAATTGGTGTTATTAAAACATGATTAAATACTTCAATGTAGCATGAAAAAATGAAATATGTGAATAAAAAAAGTTAAAGGCATGAGGTGAACTGTATTGAGTTGAAAAATAGTTTTTTAAAGCCAAAGGGAAATGAAATATTGGGTGAAAATGTAATTCTCTGAAATTGGTACAGCTTGGATTCAAACCTCGGATCTTCTGATTGGCAGCTCGAGACCTAACCCACTCGACCAAACACCAGTGCTGTGCTCAGCTGTGCATTATTGAGAGGTCAACAGTGTTGAAGAAGTGGTTTTTGGTGAATTTTGTCACCACGGTAACTCTAAATGGTGTGAAGTAGAAAAAGCACACTTCGCGGCGTCGAGACGCACGTTTTGATATATAGTTTGTGGGGGGTAGACCCTACGGTTCGGGCTGTATTAACGGTGACAGATGATTAAAATTAGAAACCCCTTATTGGGTGCATAGTATAAGGCCTCCGTCATGCATTTTCAATGCATAGGCGGGTGCCTAATAATAGTAAACAAAGTTATTTTGTACCCATCCATCCATCCATTCTCTGATCCGCTTTATCCCTCATGGGGTCGCGGGGTGCTGGTGCTGGTGCCTATCTCCAGCGTTCACTGGGCGAGAGGCGGGATACACCCTGGACAGGTCTCCAGTCTGTCGCAGGGCAGTCCTGCACAGATAAGGGATATGGATATGGAGGGAGGGATATGGATGGTAGACCGGAGGGTCTACCATCCATATCCCTCCAACCCTTCAATAAAGACTTTTCATTTCAAGTTCCGTGTGTTGTGGTTCTGGGTTCATCCATAAACAAATCGTGACACATTCAAGATAACTAAAGCAGACATCCTTTAACACACAGTTACGCACAGTATGTGAAAGAAATGAGGTGACCCAGGCCAGTGTTTTTGCAGAGAAATTAAAATTAAGGTTAGAAACTAAAACCTTATGATTAACTAAATCAAAAGCTCTGCGTAAATCTAAAAAAACAGCACCAACAAGTCTCCCTCTGTCGAGTTGTGATTTAATCTGCTTAATCAGTTACAAGAGGACCGTTTCAGTAGAGCAGTTATTCCTGAACCTGAATTGCTATGGGTGCATTCTAGTGCTGTTAAAGTTAAGCTGTTCCATAATTTGGTCAAATATTATTTTCTCTGCAATTTTAGATATTGTCGTTACTATACTTAAAGGTCTAAAGTTAGTGGCTTCCTGAAAATCTCCGGGTTTGTAAATGGGAGTGTTCTACCTCTGTTTTTGAAAAGGAACTCTGTTTATATGCTACTTATTTTATAAGCACATGCCTGAGGACTACAGCTATAAATATCACCACCCCCTGATGCCGTGGCCTGAGATCATGTACCTCTGAATTTTTGTAACTTGGCGCTGTTTCAAAGGAACCCTCAATTTATGTTTTTGAATGCTGCAACTTCGTATGTCAGGTAGAAATGTCTACAACAATGAGCTCATTGATTCATTGATATCTATTTGTCTGCAAAGGACTACAAAGCCATTACTAGGGCTTTCTGCCTCCAGTGAACCACTGTAAAAGCCATTATCTTTTTTTTTTCTTCTCTCTGTGAAAGCCATGATCCACCATTGGGACCTTAGGCTACGTTCACACTGCAGCCTGAAGTGACCAAATTCCGATTTTTTTTGCCCAAATGCGACCTGTATCTGATCTTTTTATGACAGTCTGAACAACACAGATCGGATTTTTTCAAATGCGACTCAGGCCACTTGGATATGTGGTCCTGAATCCGATACGTTTCTGATCTTTCAAATGCGACCTGTGTCTGTACGGCCGGGTCGCATTTATCAGACCTATACGTCACCTATACTCGACAAACGTCACTATTCTGCGTCCTGCCATGCAGAAGCGGGAAGAAAGACGACACCCATAGCAGACTACAATGAGGAGAGCAGTCAGTGGAGAAAAACCTCCGGTTAGAAAAGAAATTAAAGACCGCAAAATGCGCGCCAGCATTATAATCCATGTTTACTTCCGCAAACACTGAGGACCCTTGCTACGTCCTTGAGTGCGCATGTGGGACACTTTGGTTGAACGCATTCCATTCACAATGGAGATCACATACAAGTCACATATATTTGGAAATGTGAACAGACGCAAAAAAAATCCGATTTCACAAAAAAATCTGAATTGAGCATTAAGACCTGCAGTGTGACCTGGTAAGGACACCTTAGTGGTGTCCTTACCAGAAAATCGATGCTCTACCAACATTACTCCCAGGGTATGTCGAAAGGAGCTCAGGCATCTGGTTAGGATGCCTCCTGGACGGCTCCCTGGTGAGGTGTTCCGGGCACCTCCCACCGGGAGGAGACCCAGAGGAGGACCCAGGACACGCTGGAGGGACTATGTTTCTCTGCTGGCCTGGGAATGCCTTGGGATCCCCTGGAAGAGCTGGCCCAAGTGGCTGGGGAGAGGGACGTCTGGGCCTCCCTACTGAAGCTGCTAGCCCCACGTCAGACCCCGGATAAGCGGAAGAAGATGGATAGATAGATTCAATTCAATTCAATTTTATTTATATAGCGCCAAATCATGAAACATGTCATCTCAAGGCACTTTACAAAGTCAAGTTCAATCATATTATACAGATTGGGTCAGATTATACAGATTGGTCAAAAATGTCCTATATAAGGAAACCAGTTGATTGCATCAAAGTCCCGACAAGCAGCATTCACTCCTGGGGAAGCGTAGAGCCACAGGAAGAGTCATCTGCATTGTACATGGCTTTGCTGCAATCCCTCATACTGAGCAAGCATGAAGCGACAGTGGGAAGAAAAACCACCCATTAGCGGGAAGGAAAAACCTCCGGCAGAACCGGGCTCAGTATGAACGGTCATCTGCCTCGACCGACTGGGGTTACAGAAGACAGAACAGAGACACAACAAGAGAAACAAAAAAGCACAGAAGCACACATTGATCTCACTCACTTGATCAAGAGAAGGTTTCTTAAGTAAAGGTTTAATAACAGCTACTTTCAAAACCTGTGGTACATATCCATTTACCAAGGATAGATTAATCATGTCTAAAATAGTGCCACTGATCAAAGGGAATATGTCCTTAAACAACTTGGTTGGGATTGGGTCTAACATACAGGTAGAAGGTTTAGATGAAGCTAAAATTTTAGATAGCTCAGAAAGCTCTACTGCTTCTAAACAGTTCAAACACTGCGCAGATTCTAAAAATTCCTCCAATGCTGCCTCACTTACTGAGGATGAGGTAATCATGTTTGGGAGGATGCCAATTATTTTATTTTTAATGGCATCAATTTTATTTATGAAGAATCCCATAAAATCATTACTACTAAGAGCTAAGGGAATGGATGGATCAACAGAGCTGTGGCTCTGGGTAAGTTTGGCAACTGTACTAAAGAGAAATCTAGGATTATTTTTATTCTCTTCAATTAATGATGAAAAATATGCTGCTCTAACTCTGCGGAGGGTCTTGTTATACAACAATAGTCTGTCCCTCCAGATTAAGTAGGATTCCTCTTGGTGTGTAGAGCGCCATTTTCTCTCCAATTTCCTAACATTGTGCTTCAAGGAACGCAGCTCTGAATTAAACCAAGGAGCCAGCTTCCTGTGAATAATCACCTTCTTTTTCAAGGGAGCTACATTGTCTAATGCAGAACGCAATGAGGAAGTCACATTGTTAGCAAAGGTATCGATTTGTGAATGGGAAGAAACAGCAATGCTGCCATCTACAGGGCATTTCTGCAATACTGAGGATATTAAAAAGGGGACAGACTCTTTAAGTTTTGATACAGCATTATCCGATAAAAATCTACTATAATGGAACCCTCTTTTGGGGGTGGAGAACTCAGTTAGATTAAACTCAAATGTTATTAAAAAATGATCAGACAGGACAGGGTTGTGAGAGAATACTGTTAATTCTTCACAATCAATGCCATATGTCAGAACAAGGTCTAAAGTATGGAGCCGAGAGTGCGTCGGTTCATGCACATTTTGAGCAAAACCAATTGAATCTAGGATAGTTTTAAAGGCTACACTAAGGTTATCACATTCAGTGTCAACATGGATGTTAAAATCACCCACTATAATAACCTTATCAGTATTTAACACCAAATCAGATAAGAAATCTGACAACTCATCCAAAAACTGAGTGTAAGGGCCTGGTGGACGATACAAAACAACAAACAGAAGAGGTTTTATTGCTTTGCAGTTTGGATGAGGGAAACTGAGGGTTAAATGTTCAAAAGAACTGTAATTATTAGTTGGCCTGGGACTAATTAATAAATCAGACTGAAAGATAGTTGCCACTCCTCCTCCTCTTCCCACAGATCTGGGAATGTGGAAATTTGAATAACTGGAGGGGGTTGACTCATTTATACTAACGTAGTCCTCTTGTAGCCAGGTTTCTGTGAGACAAAACAAATCAATCTGATTATCAGAAATCAATTCATTAACTAACAAAGTCTTCGGAGGGAGAGACCTTATATTTAATAGACCACATTTAATTCTTTTATTTTTTGGTTCAAAGTGATCCGTATGGATTTGTATTAGATTTTTATGATTTGTTCCTTTTAGATCAGTTTTTGATCTGTTAAGTTTTGGCCGTGGGAAAGACACCGTCTCAATAGGATAATGGGTGGGTAACAGTACAGAAGCTGCAGAGAGGTGTGTTAAACTACGGCTCTGCTTCCTGGTCTGGACCCTGGGTTGTCAGCATTTAGGAGAACTAATAAATCCGGCCAGATTCCTAGAAAGAAGAGCTGCACCCTCCAAAGTAGGATGGATGCCGTCTCTCCGGATCAGACCAGGTTTTCCCCAGAAAGTTCTCCAGTTATCAATGTAGCCCACGTCGTTTTCTGGACACCACCTAGACAACCAGCGGTTGAATGATGACATGCGGCTAAACATGTCATCACTGGTCAGATCAGGCAGGGGACCGGAGAAAATTACAGAGTCCGACATAGTTTTAGCAAACTCACAAACCGAAGCAACACCAACTTTGGTGACCTCTGATCGGCGTGACCGGGTGTCATTACCGCCAGCGTGAATAACAATTTTGCGGTATTTACGCTTATCCTTAGCCAGTAGTTTTAGGTAGGATTCTATGTCGCCTGTTCTGGCCCCTGGTAGGCATTTAAGTTCAAACACTGGATGGATGTGTAGGATGGCATTATCCTTCACACTAAGTTTAGAAATTGTTAGCGGACCATTAAGGTCCATTTTTATCAGTTTTGATAACTATAAGTATGATAAGGTTCATTCATCCACCATATTGTGTCACTGTCCTGGCTCTCAATAGACTTCAATATGCATCTGCACAGATTTCTCTAAGCAATAGCAGTCACAGCTCCATAAAAAGCATGGTTAATAGCTGTGCAGTTTACTTCTTACCTTTCTTCTTGTTGTGATTATGATTGGCTCCCATTGCTCAAAAACAGAGATGCTGGTGTTCAAATTTTTTCTCTAATTAGTAGTCCAACCAAGCTTTCTCAGGTTGTCACTGGTACTGCATGAGGTGAAAGGAGACTGGACTCGTAGTTGGGCTTTTGGATCACTGCATGACTCAATGGCAGAGCCGGTGGCATTGGTGGGCACTGGGAGACCGTGACTGCCTGCAGAGCCAGCCGTTACCGCCCTGGACTGGGAGCTGGGTTTTGTCTTGTTTGTTGTTGTTTTTTTACCTTGGAGTGGCCAACTTTCTATTATTTTTATCTCTGACTTGTCAATCATACAATTGACCCAAACTAATCAACGACTGAAGGCAACATGCTAGCCAATTACAGTCGGGGGGGCGGGGGGGGGGGGGGGGTCACTGAGTTGTACATTTATAGCCTAGAGACCCCATGGCTCGGCTGTTTCTGTTGGGAGCATTAGCAATGAAGTCAACACTGGAGTAAACATGCCCTAGGGTTAGTTGCAGCAACTAGAAGCTCAAGGAGCACAACCAAGCAGAGAAACTCAGCCAAATTGAAGAAACATGGGTCGCAGGCTGAAGGGAATTCTACTTTGTTCTGATCCTTGTGCTCTCTAGCTGCTGTGGTTACCTATCCTGTTATGAATGTTTACTTCAGTCAGTGTTCAGCCTGACATCAGTGCTTGTTTATCAGAATGTCTGTTTATGCTTGACTTTTGAGTTAGTTGAAAGGACACAGCACTTATCTGACTGATAGTTTCCAGCCCAAGCACAACGTAAATAAAAAAGAAACAGCCCAAATCTCAACCTCTCTTGAACTCATGTTAAGAGCATAGAACTATTAAACATGCCATTAGGACACAACTGCACAAAAGCAAAGGAAAAAAATGATTCGCATACAGGCTTCCCACAAAATATGAAATCAGGCAACCAAATAACACAAGATCACTTTAACCATGACATTATATCAACTGGAAAAATTTTATCAATAACCTGCCAACATGAGTTGTAAATCTAACTTAATATAAAAAAGCTTTTTTTCAGCAATAGATCAATTGTCACGATTTGGGTTTTGTCTTGGTTCAGGTTATCCGTTTTATTAGTTTAGTTTCTGCTTTTGGGTTCTTTCTTGTTTTGGCTTTGGTTTAGATGTGTTGTTCTGTTTAGATTAACTGTTATTTACCTGTCACTTTATTCAGCTTGGTTTGTTCTTCCCTCAGCAATCAGTCAGCTCCCTTGCCTTGATTAGTTCCACCTGCTCACTTATAATTAGTCTTCACTCCTGTTCACCTGCTCACTCCCCTATTTAGTCCCTGCCACAAACCTCTGCAATCTGCCAGATCATTAACGAGCCCACAGTGAGTTTTGTTCCAGCGTTCCTTTCATGATTGACCTGTTGATGCAAATCTGAGAGCCTTTTTGACTCTGAGCCAGCCTGTCCCCTGATCTGTTTTGTCCTGCCCTGTCTGACTGATTGCCTGTTTTGCCTACCCGAATCTGCCTAAGTAATATCCGAGCTTGCTTTATCCCTGTCGGTACTTCTGCATGATTTTGGACTGCCTTTTTGTGTACCGGATTTTGGACTGCCCTGTTGAGTCTGCCTGTCCCTGTTTTATCATTAAAATCCTGTTTTTGCTTATACCTTGCTTGTTTGGTTGAATTCTGGGTTTGCCGGATTCACGTTCGTAACATCAATCTAACATTTATCTTTCACACACAGCCATCAAACCTTTTGAAGTTGATCAGTTGGCCTATAAACACCCCAAATGGGGTTGAGTTCCACACTCAACCCCATTTGGGGTGTTTATAACATTGACAAACACAATTTCATAGTGACACTTGATTAACCAGAGACTATTATAAGAATGTTTTATAAGAATGCTAGTTCTTCATGTCTTCAAATGTTGGACTCTGTTTATCATGCTACATTAAGGTTCATCACAAACTGTAGAGCCATGACACATCACTGTGACCTGTACTCTCAGGTGGGATGGCCTTCCCTCTCTACGAGGAGGGAGTGTCATTGGTACACTTTTATTTACAAGGCCCTTCTCGGATTACTGCCCTCTTACAATTGTACCTTATTTACACAGAAAAGCATGGCCTCTTATGCCCTAAGATCCAACGATCAGCGTTTGCTCACGGTTCCTTATGCCCGCACAGAGCTAGGGAAGAAAGCCTTTAACTACGCAGCTCCTTGTTCGTGGAATTTTTTACAAAGAGACTGGAAGTTGAGTTTTTATCCTTAAATTCTTTTAAGTTGAAAGTGAAAGAATTTCAAACGGCCTCAATTATCTGTAATTTGTTTTCTTTGATATGTTTTTGTTTGTTTGTGTGTGCCTGCCATTTAATCTAATGTATACCTGTTCAATGTGTAACTTTGCTGCCTCTTGGCCAGGACTCCCTTGAAAAAGAGGTTTTTAATCTCAATGATTTTTTTTCCTGGTTAAATAAAGGTTAAATTAAAAAAATATATATCAGTGATGATGTCAGGTTTAACACATTCTACTCATTCAAAAAATAAATTGATTAATAAATTGCCTTAAAGGAGATGCTATTTTATTAAAATGTGGAAGTTTTTAGTTTTCTGCCACACAATGACAACCAGTTTTGATTTATTTTTTCAGATTTTTACAACAAATAAACTCTTTTTTTCAATCTGTTCAAAAGAAGCCCAATTGTGTAATGATCTGGCTTGGAGGTGAACCCGGAATTCAACCAAAACACTGCTATGTTGTTAACTGATTTATTTGAGGGATGATGAGGAGTGGGGAACAGACAGGCAAACAGAACAGAATCCAATGGTAGGTAAGGCAAACATCCAGGCAACACTTGTACGGGGGCAGGCAGACAGAACTGGGCAAAAACAGACAGAACAGGGTCAATAAAACAGAACCAAGGTGCTGGGAGCTCTTACCAGAGACGGGACCAAAAACAGAGGATGCACTCAGGGGAATGACGGGATGGAGTGCGTGAATGAATGACAGACGAACCGACAACTAGCTGAGGAGGAGGTGAGGCTTAAATAAACAGACAAACAGGTGAGCGGAGTGAAAAACTAATTAACCAAAGGTGGAAGCAATTGTGGAACTGACAGGAGCTGGAGAATAAACCAAAATCCAAGGACAATAATGAAAACAAATCGCAGAACTAAAATCAGAACTAATACGGAAAACAGATAATGAAAATAATCAACAGGCTAAACAGAACTCAATAACCATCCATCCATTTTCCGAACCGCTTTATCCCTCATGGGGTCGCGGGGGTTGCTGGTGCCTATCTCCAGCGTTCACTGGGCAAGAGGCGGGGTACACCCTGGACAGGTCGCCAGTCTGTCGCAGGGCAACACAGAGAGACAGACAGGACAAACAACCATTCACGCACACATTCACACCTAAGGACAATTTGGAGAAGCCAATTAACCTAACAGTCATGTTTTTGGTCTGTGGGAGGAAGCCGGAGTACCCGGAGAGAACCCACGCATGCACAGGGAGAACATGCAAACTCCATGCAGAAAGACCCAGGGGTGTACTCGAACCCAGGACCTTCTTGCTGCAAGGCAACAGCACTACCCACTGCGCCACTGTGCAGAAATAGGTTATTGCAGAACTCAATAACCTAGAACGCAAATAACCCAAGAGGCAGGAAAATACTTAACTGTCAGGTTCAAACACCTAAAACATTCATTAACAACACAAGAAGGAGAGACAACAATGAGATTGATTTTCAAATAATCTTGCAAGGAGATCGAACGGAGATGCTTAATACAGATGTCCAAATTCGATCTGAAGCAAATCCGTCGCCCCCTCTCTATTTATTAGGAAAGGGAATCCCTGGTTCCATTTTGAATCTAAGGGGTAGGGATAAGCAAAATAACTGTGACCTTCCAGATAAAACCAAGCAGTTCACACAGTGCAGCACTCCAGATGGCTGAATAGAGTTCATAAAAACACTTATCATAGTCACAACATATTTCTCTGCTTTCTGCAGGCCTTCTGCAAATATAAGAGAGAGAGATCTAAAACCTTAAAACTTCTTAGTAGTAAAGAGTAAATATATATGATAAATGAAATGAAAATAGTAAATAACATAAAATATGTAGACATAGTAATAATAATTCTATCATTCCCCCCTGTTATCATTTAATATACTCTTTTTCTCATCTCACTTCAATCGTTCATGATGTCTTCTTTCTTTTAAAAAGTAGCAGCTTATTAATACAGTCCTTTGGTTTAACCACGATCTTCCGTACAGCTGAATAATATTTTCCACAACATTGAAGGTTCCCGTGTTGGAACCGGGCAGTGCTGTAACTTTTAGTACAGATCAACATGAATGCTTCATAGAGTTGTATCACACAAGAAGAAAGGTTTAGCTTTTATTTACAATTTAGGGTTCATCTAATTAAGTAAGGCCTGTTTTAGGTCCCTATGCGCACATTATTTGAATTTTACATTAGACTAGATAAGAAAAAACTGTTCAGTAACCAAGGTCGAATCCGTCTACTCTTCCCCCACCCTGTAAAACCCCTTACTTGGTTCTTCATTTACCATTCCCATGGACAATCATCCATCACTTTCCTACCTTACAAATCCAGGAGTACCACTGAGGGGCATCAGAGGGCAGGCTGGGTCTTTGTCATCAGAAAAATTCATCCTATCTAAAAGATGATAAAAACTGATTTGACCCCCGGTGAAATCCCGCTGTCGGCCAATCTGAGCGAGAAGTACCTCTATTGAAACTAGGAGTTACCATTACCAGCTAAGATTAAAGGATCTTTAGAGCCAATCAGACCTTGGTTCTTCCTATATCAAAGCAAAAAATTGCATAAACCGTAGGTCTTTGTGTGTCTGAAGCAAACAGTTTCCATCCTTTACCATAAATCATATTGAACATAATACGACATCACAGTGTAGATGTCTTAACACACAAAAAAAATCAAAGTAAGTCAGTAGAACAGAGCAGTTAAACAAACAGTAACACAATATGAGAAGAGTCCAAAACGTCAAGAACGCAAAGTTAAGAAAGCCTTCAGGCCATTCAGGCACAAGGCAGAAATTAATCTAATCGCGCTTAGGGTCTCTTCAGGCCACTCCTCCCGTTGAAGAATAGGAAATCAGAGTTCTCTGGCTTGTGCATCCCCAGTCCTCTTCTTGTTTCCTCCTCGCAGGCTGGACGATTGAGCTGGATGGTAACGAATGTTCAGTTCTGGATGTGCACTGAGCATTTTATTTTGCATTTCTCCCTAATAAAACACTTTGTGAAGATGGTCTGCAGACACGAGTCCTTGTTTCCACTGGAGAACAGAAACAAGGTGTAATTAGTGTTCTTATCAAAAACCCCATTCATGTGTCATTTATTAAAAATATCCTCCAAGCACTTTCACATTCAAGATATTTCCGTGCACAATTATTTAGCTCCCAGAATTATGCAATTTAATTATTAGTTAAAAGAGTAATCTTTAAGTTCAAATGTGTTTGCAGTAGTTTCCTAATAATTCTTAACCGAATGCATCCAATGTTTGCCTTAACTTTAATTGTCTGACAGTTGAAGTTCTCTGCAACATAATTTCATCAACATATTCGTTTCATGTCATTTCCCATTTTATTTTAAAACCCCAACTGAGAAAAAGGAAGCCTTTCCACGTGAAAGCCTTTTCCCTCTTTCTCTCTCTCTCTCTCTTTTTTCTAAAAGAAAGAAAGTGAGGTGCTGTTCTGCACAGAAAAGACAAAATATTTATACCAAGCTGTTACCGTTCAAGGATGCCAAGGTTCTACAAAACAAAGCGGTGAGCAGGAGAGCTTTTTGAAAACGTTCTAACATTGTTGAACAACTAAAGCTACTTAAGCAAATCAGAATTAGTTCTCAATTTAATCTTAAAATAAAGTAAACCACACATGTGATTATTTGTCATTATTTAACTGAGGATTAAGGACTTTGATTAAGAAGTTATTGGATGAACGCGTCTCTGCGTTCCTATTTGTCTAGGCCTTGGTAATCTGATCTATGATCTATGTGTTCTGAGTGCCTGGTCAGGAAAGGTTAAGGTTCTCTGAAGCTTTCTGTTTTCAGCAACTCTGAAAACCCAGAACCCTTTACAGTCAGTGTTAGGTGTCAGGTAACCTGTGGGACAATGTCATAGTCTCCCTTGGTTCCAACCTGGTTCCACCAGCTGTGTCAAGTTTACAACAGGGCCCAACAACAGCAGCTCGTTCTGGGTGCCATGCCCCAGGGGTCTCCACACCCCCCTGTGTGGAACGTCTCTTGTTGTAAGGATCTCACCTTACGTGCCTTTCAAGATGTTCTTTACACAACAGGAGTTCCAATGTGAGATGTCTTTTGCTGCTTTAATGTTCCTCAGAGAAAACCTTCATTCATCCCCAGCAATCCTGACCAGATCCAAAATGTCTCCATAATTTAATCTAATTAAATAAATCTTACTTCTTTTCTGTATGTAAGAGGATAACCATTAAATTATCCTGATATAAAAGCCTTCAGGTTAACAATTAGCTAACCTCTGTTTTATGTGTTCTTCCCCTTAGGATGTTTTAACAACCAGTTAAACTATTGAGTTATTTGTTCTAGTCGAGAGATACTAAATCTCCATAAATATTATAACCATTTTACCCTGATGCTTTAATCCTAAATCTACCCATGTTAGTTAGTAGGATGTGTCATTATGCTAATTCTATTGCAACCTTATCCATTTTATCCAGTAACCTTTTGTTACTGTTTTATTGATGCCTGCCGGATTGGCAGAAATCTGCTTACTCTAAGATGTTCATTAAATTAAATTTTAATTTAAAAGTTCAGGTTACTCTGCTTATATAGTGAAAACTAATTAATTTCTTTATTTATTTAACTGTTGATATAATACCCACTTAATTTATTAAGTTGCTCTATGATTCCATCAAGTTGCTTATTTAAAAGTTTTTACCTTTACATAATCTTAATGTGTTTCATAATGTGTGTTTTGTTTTAATTGTGTACAAGAAAATCTGAAGTGAAATGCATGAAGTCGTGTCTGCAGAACTCATCTGTGTTTGTTGTCGAAGGTTGTCCGATTCCTCAGTCATAGTCCTTCATTGTCCATTTTCAGTCCAATGTCTGACTTTAGCACAACATTCTCCTTCCCTTCAAGAGTCCATCCTCCAGTTCTCGCAACTGAAAAACAGAATGAATTCTGCCAGCATTTTTTGCCAAAGAAACGCTCCATAGGTTGAAAAGAAATTACAGCAAAGCAATCACAAACATTTTAACCGCTGTGTTCCCTCTAACATGACAAACATAAAAGAAATAAAATAATTTAAAAAATAAATCAAACTTTGCCTCTGACAAAATAAAACTCTAAACTGGATCAGGCTGAAGTCAATGACATCACCTTTTCTCTTTTGTCCCATGGATCAGCCCTCATGTCACTGCAGCACCATTTTGGTATTCACTCGCATCTGAGAATGTCTAAAAAGAGACTAAATCTCTATGTTAGCACATTCCTATCATATTGACCAGGTTTCTTTGCAAAGAAAAAGAAGCAGAAAGACAGAACTGTTAATAGCATAAAGCAACAAACATTTTTAAGACACCACCTTTCTTTTGAAACGCTGTTCAAAACATCTCTAAAAGAAAAAAAATCAAAACAAAATAAATAACCAAAAAAACAAAATTGTCTCCCAAGGAGCACAATTATGTATTTTCAATATGACATAGCAGGGCCGGATTTTCCATAAGGGCCAGTGCCCAGGGGCACCAAGCATGGGGATGGGGGGGGCACCACATGACACATGCTTTAAAAATATATTTTTCATAAATTGTTATATTATTTACTTGAAATTGACCATGCATTATTCATTTTGTGAACACTGATGTCACAATAATAAAAAATGATAAATAAATCAAGATTAGGCTACATGATCTATCACTCCCCCTCCCCAATCTGTCATAGTTGAGCTGGTCCACAAGTACGTTCAAATGTATCGTCTTTTTTAACGCTACAGAAAATTAATCCAAAATGAACAGACATCAAAAGCTGTGCTTTTTGATTACAACATTTTAAAATGAGATATTTGAATATTGCTCACTGCTCATATGCCTACATGTAGTTGTGTAAGTTAGTAAATAGTAAATTACATTACAGAAATCCCCTTGATTATGTCTGATGGGTGGGGGGCTTTGAGGTATAGTGCCCAGGGGCACCACATTGTCTTAATACGGGCCTGGACATAGGTTTTCGACTTATTACAAACTTTTGATATCCTTCTGGTCCATTGACCATGTGTATTTGCTGTTAGTACTATCTTTATTTATACATAACTTCCCAAATCTCAATTGGTCAAGCGTTAAACCTTAAAGCAATGATTTTGTCTTTTAGGTTTCTGAGCTTCTAGTGTTTCTCTATAAATGATAAGAGTTTTCCCAGTAAGCACATTGAGAAGGCTACCCAAAACAACCCAAGATTAGAATTAGAATTTAACCCTTCAAGAAGCTGTCTTTATTTTATTTTTCCCTCTGACATAGTTTTCGTGCCCCAGGCCAGAACACACAGACCCAGCCTTGCCATAACATTCAGATGTTTAAATCATGGTCAGATTTGTTTATCATATCTATTGTCCTGTTTCAGGTTATACTGTCCCTCTGAGGTTCACCTCAGTTCAGCATAACTAATAACATCAGATGATTTTGTAACCGATGACGCGTGTAACGTTGCCTTCTGATAATTTGACACTTTTCAAAATTTCTCATTAGTTGCATTCAAATCCCAAGTAAAAAGAAATAAAATAAATGAATAGAAAACCCTTAGAAAAGCAACCATATGTAGTTCCATACAGGTTTGATCAAAGCCAAAGCACAGTTTTTTTTTTTGTTTTTTTTTTTACATCTATTTAAATCAAAGATCATGTATTTCTAAACTTGTTTCAAATGGACTGGTTTGTGATGAATCACTATTGTTATAAGCAATAAGATCTCCGTGAGTTTGTATTACTTTAGGGCTCAAACAAATGATGGGGTCACTGCCTAATTCTGTAGTGGAGTAAACCCAACAACCTTTTATGTACAGCTCATTGCCTGTTACAATTTTCTAACAAAGCTGAAATATTTTTCGTTTAAACCATTTTAATCTCACCGTGTATCAATTTAATTCGGCCCTGATATTTAATGTTAAAAAAAACAAACTTTGTTATTGAAGTATCTCTTGTTCCTTCTTTAGTTTTTAGTTAACATAGTTAATGCTTAAAAATGTTATTTGAATTAGGAGCTGCAGTTCTCCCAAAACAAATGAACATCTTTGAAACCATGATTTATAAGTTCACCCAGACGAACGTTTAGTTAAATAGATACATTCATACAGTTACATAGAAACGATGACATTCAGAAAAAACAAACAGACAAAGGCCTGTTTTTTCATTATCTTACACAGACAGATCTATGTTTTTAATATTTTTCAAAACATCAATGGCAACGCTGAAAGATGTTTTCAACGTGTTAAGTTCCCTCTTAGTTTAAAAAGTGGAAAGCGTGCGCTGGCTAAGACCCCCCTGTGTTTCGTCCAAACACGGTTTTACGCTTCAGTCCCGCAAGGGTGCAACTCTTTGTCTTGCAGACACCTGGACGCTTATCCATTTTTGAAAGTTATACGTCGCTATTAGCAGTTCAGAACACTTTTATCCACAACGGAAGTGTCTAGTTGGTCCCCCCATGTAAACGCTTCCCCGGTGCAACGTCCTTTTATTTCCGTTTCCCTTTTTTATTCATTTTATTCAATTTTCGATTTTCTTTTTTCTACCAGATATAAGTCTGGTGTATCATCTCTAAACTAAGGCTGTCAAACTATTAATTTTATTATTTCAATGAATCTTGTATTTTATCTTTTTATTACTCAAAGTATTAAAGCTCATTTGGGAATCTTAATATGCAATTTTGCAATAAATGACACTAGTTAAATTATGCTTGTACCAAAAAAATATATATTTTTCTTTTTTCTTTTTCAGTTGTCTCAAAGAAATGTTTAATCCCCTGCCAAATATCAACTATAATAACTTTTTACCACTATTCTGGCCAAATTCTCCCTTCACGAAGATCAACTCCACACAGTACTTTCCACTGTAAATCTCTTCACTCAGACACTATTCTGAGCCACACATATGCACACACATATACGCAGATTTACACACACAGACCCACTCGCGCACACACACACACACACTCTTAAGCGCTGTGGGTTCAAACATTCTCTTCTTTCATGCAATGATCCCCTTAAACGACACATTACGTTGGACAAGATATAACAAAAACAAAAACATATCAGACAGACAGCTTGCGCGAAAAGAGTCTTCTGCGACACTTTGTTTTTTTGTTTTTTTCTCTACGGTACTTTAAATACCTCCTTGACTAACCGCTGTGTTTTCAAAAACTCCCAAAATGTTTCTGTGGGATCCCCTTTTAAATCTCTTCATTTATTAATAATACCTTCCTGGAATTTTAGCTATTTTTGTTTGTTAAATCACCCCTTAAACCTGCATTGTATTATTTTACCCATGAAGCTAAAGGTTTTATTTTATCAGGGTCCTGCTGTTCAATGAATTTCCAGTCTTTACTCTGGAGGTGTTTCAACGTTTTCCTTTGTCCCTTTCCCATTTTTATAAATTTGATCCAGTCCTGTAACACATAGGGTGTTCTATAGGCTGGGAGTTTTACACCGTGGGGTAACAATAAAATACCTGTTGTGGTAATTCTCACTTCAACTCTTTCGAGTGGAGAATTCTTGCTTGACCTCCACAAAGGCTTGTTACTTACAATCCCACTGTTTTTAAATGAAAAGAAAATACCTAGTGGTATTTAATTTTCCAGTCATACACACAAACACACAAACACACAATGCAGACGTTAGTTTTGTAGGACTCTGCCGCCCTGCCTCGAATTACACGGCCTATTATCAGGACGCCGTTATCCTATTTAGTTTTTTTTCTACACAGATTTTTTGGGCTCTGTTACCCCTTCGATTCACAGACCTTTTGGGCTCTGTTACCCCTTAGTGTACCTATCAGTGCCAAGGATGATAGGGTTTGTTATCACAGACTTTCTCGGACTCCGTTATCCCTTCTATGCGCAATACCTCTCAGGTACTCATTTATACCTTTAAAAAACAAATCCACTCACCACTGCTGTCAATCCTCCCTCGGACTTCCCGTCAACAGTCAGAAACCCAGAGGCGAGATGGACTAGGCCCTTGGAAAAGGATCTGAATGCAGTGATCACTGACTTTTCACCCGGTTCACCTCACCCAGAGGAAATCCTCCTGTATGTTGGAATCCGGCTCGAAGGACCAATTAAATGTCAGGTTCAAACACCTAAAACATTCATTAACAACACAAGAAGGAGAGACAACAATGAGATTGATTTTCAAATAATCTTGCAAGGAGATCGAACGGAGATGCTTAATACAGATGTCCAAATTCGATCTGAAGCAAATCCGTCGCCCCCTCTCTATTTATTAGGAAAGGGAATCCCTGGTTCCATTTTGAATCTAAGGGGTAGGGATAAGCAAAATAACTGTGACCTTCCAGATAAAACCAAGCAGTTCACACAGTGCAGCACTCCAGATGGCTGAATAGAGTTCATAAAAACACTTATCATAGTCACAACATATTTCTCTGCTTTCTGCAGGCCTTCTGCAAATATAAGAGAGAGAGATCTAAAACCTTAAAACTTCTTAGTAGTAAAGAGTAAATATATATGATAAATGAAATGAAAATAGTAAATAACATAAAATATGTAGACATAGTAATAATAATTCTATCATTAACCAACTAATAAACGTGAACCAGAACAGAATATAAAATAAACAGGCTAAACTGGACTTCAGAACTTAAAACACAAAGTAAACGTAAGGCAGGAAAATTCTAACTTAACCGAATCATAAACAGGAACCAAGACCGAATATTACAAATTGGGTGAACCCCCCCAGTCTGGCAACATTGCCTACACTGAAAGATAAACAGTCTCTTGTGATTTTAAAGTTGAACAAATTTGCTATGTGAAATTGGGCCTTGGTGTCTAATAAGGAAATCCTCAGGACCAAAGATTAAGAACTGAGGGACAGAAGCAAAGATGAGAGTGGTAGTTGTGCCGCTTTTATCTAGCAGTTCCCAGATTTGACCTTCAGATTTAAAATCATTATTAAACTGCCAGTGCAGCAGACAGCTGACGTCATTGCCGGGGATTTATTCTGGTGGCAATCTGCTCCAACATTTGGAGTAAAAAAAAAAACAGCCCTGGAAAAATCTATTGGAGAGGATAGGAGGTGTGTTTTTTCCATCCTCTCACTAAATCATTACTTTTGCAGTGTTCTAAACGAAGCAGGGAGAAAGACACATGGACTGGGAAATATGGCATAATATCCATTGATGAATCCTTAATCTGCAAAGGATAAAGAGATGATCATAGGATTTTGGTTTGGCGCACATTCAATAGTGCATTAAAATATTTTTTCCATTGTTGCATTGTGCTACAGTGTTAAGGCTTTCAAAATACTTAAACTTTTTTGGAAACAGTATAATCAGATTTAAATCTTTTGGTAGAAATAGAAAATATGCTTTACTTCAAGGCTTCATTCTGCAAAACTATTTTGTCAAAATATAGTACTATGGGAGGAAGTTAAAACCTGTCTGAACAGTTTTACTTTTCACAAGACAGGTCTGTTTTAAATAATTTATGCTTTTTAAAAGCTAAAATGACAATGTTAATTAATTCCTTATTTTTCCTCTTTTTGATGAAACAAGACAACCACCAACTATGTTAAACAGGTAAATCATATCTGTGATTCTTTTCACACAAAAAAAAAACATCTAAATTACCGATTACAGCCCTAATCTCCAATGGACAGCATATCATTTAAAACAGAGAGCTGAGGTAGTTTGGAAGTTCGAAGTTGTCCATAATCTTAAAAAAGAAAGCCTGTACATGTTCATATATATATAGCCACAAATAGCAGAGGTCTCAGAATCAGTTGATCCAGATTTAAAGATCAATGCCTCTGATAACATCAAATAGCAGAGCCAGAGCAGAAAAACAAGATAATTTTCGGTTTAACACATATGTGGTAAGTAGTCTTGTTCAATATGCTTTCCTAACAGGCAAATGCAGGAATCAAAGGAAAAATAACAATAAATATTCAAATGCTTATGATTAGGTATATACAGTAAAATATTACTTAAAGAGCTCTTTAGATTATTATTATTTTTTTTTACTTTTTGCCAGATTTGAATCTTTCAGATCATATAATTAGTCTAAATATGACACAAAAATAAACTATACAAATACAAAATGCAGTTTTTAAATGGGAATTTTATTTATTAAGAGGAAAAAGCTTCACAGAGGGCCAAACAACAATTGCTTCCCCAACCTACTAGCTGCTTGTGTCACCTGTGGAAACAACTGCCATAAAGTGTTTATGATAACTAGCAGTGACTCTTTAACATCACCATGATGTTAATATGGTCCATTCTTCTCAGAATTCGACCATGTGTATCAAATCAAGCTGCACAAATATATTTACATGCAATGATTTTATCCCATATGTCTTATTGTTCCATCGTTTGGGCCCAGGCCACAAAGTCTGTTTTAAAACCTTTACTCTCACTTTACAAACAAGCACTAAAAATATTTGATCAAAAACCGGTAAAGTGGCATCACTGCAAAATTATTAAAAAACACAACATGATGACATTTGAAAATTTTAGAAATTTCTCATTTTTAAAAGCTATTTTTAAATGCCTTAATGGTCTTGCCCCTGAAGTAATCTGTACATTTGTTTTAAAGTATACAAATGAAGGAATCAGGACAAGAGCTGGAGCTAGTGGGAACTGCAGGATTAAAAGATGTCGGACATCTATGGGTCAGTCCGCCTTCTCAGTGAAAGCATCACATTTATGGAACTCTTTGCCTCTGGAGCTTAAGTCACAGACTGATGTTCTGTGGCTCAAAGACAATCAAAAGTGTGAACACTAAACTGGCTTGTACTGTATTGTTTCTTTTAACTTTTCTTGTTTTTTATGTATTTGTGTGTCTTTACTAACCTCCCTCCCCTGTAATGCTTACACCTTTTAAAAGCCTAACCAGGGACGAAGGCTGCAAGTTAGCCCATGGCTACAAGCCTTATGTACTTGAATATCGGCCACCTGTTTGGTTGCAATGTTTAATTGTACTGTCCCTGTCAAATAAATAAATTCAATTCATTTCAATTTTATTTATATAGCGCCAAATCATGAAACATGTCATCTCAAGGCACTTTACAAAATCAAGTTCAATCATATTATACAGATTGGGTCAGATTATACAGATTGGTCAAAATGTCCTATATAAGGAAACCAGTTGATTGCATCAAAGTCCCGACAAGCAGCATTCACTCCTGGGGAACCGTAGAGCCACATGGAGAGTCGTCTGCATTGTACATGGCTTTGCTGCAATCCCTCATACTGAGCAAGCATGAAGCGACAGTGGGAAGAAAAACTCCCCATTAACAGGAAGGAAAACCTCCGGCAGAACCGGGCTCAGTATGAACGGCCATCTGCCTCGACCGACTGGGGTTACAGAAGACAGAGCAGAGACACAACAAGAGAGACAAAAAAGCACAGAAGCACACATTGATCTAGTAATCTGTTCTACATTAGATGGTAGTGGCGGGTGAGCCGTCTTCTCTGGATGATGTTACAGTTAACAAAACGCCAGACCAGGTGTACCTACTATGAAGAAAAAGAGAGAGAGCAAAAAGTTAAAAGCTGAAATGACAACAGTCATTTCAATGTAATACAATGCAAAACTGGAGAACAGTAGACTGAAGAACAGTAGAAATCAGTAGAGTGAGAAAATTAGACCCTGATGTCCTCCAGCAGCCTAGGCCTATCACAGCACAACTATAGAGATAGCTCAGGGTATGAGCCACTCTAACTATAAGCTTTGTCAAAAAGAAAAGTTTTAACATTAGTCTTAAAAATAGATAGGGTGTCTGCCTCACGGACCAAAACTGGGAGTTGGTTCCACAGGAGAGGAGCCTGATAGCTAAAGGATCTGCCTCCCATTCTACTTTTAGAGACTCTAGGAACCACCAGCAGACCTGCAGTCTGAGAGCGAAGTGCTCTGTTAGGAACATACGGGGTAATCAGAGCTCTGATATATGATGGAGCTTGATTATTAAGGGCTTTATACGTTAGAAGGAGAATTTTATATTCTATTCTTGATTTAACAGGAAGCCAATGAGGGGAAGCTAAAATTGGAGAAATATGATCCCTCTTGTTGATTTTCATCAGAACTCTTGCCGCAGCATTTTGAATCAGTTGAAGACTTCGAACTGCATTTTGTGGACTTCCTGATAGTAAAGAATTACAATAGTCCAGCCTTGAAGTAACAAATGCATGGACTAGTTTTTCAGCATCACTCCTGGACAGAATGTTTCTAATTTTGGCGATATTCCGGAGGTGAA
This sequence comes from Fundulus heteroclitus, assembly GCF_011125445.2. NCBI lineage: Eukaryota > Metazoa > Chordata > Actinopteri > Cyprinodontiformes > Fundulidae > Fundulus > Fundulus heteroclitus. Next base: position 420,078 of record NC_046366.1, on the reverse strand, counting down.
AAAAGGAAACTCTGGAAATCTGTTTAATATGGGATTTAAATGACATGTCTTGGTCGAAAACAACACCAAGATTTTTAACTTTATTACCAGAGGCCAAGTTAATGCCATCCAGATTAAGTGATTGATTAAGAACTTTATTTTTTGAAGACTCTGGCCCAAAGATTACAACTTCTGTCTTGTCAGAATTTAAATGCAGGAAATTTAAAGTCATCCAGCTTTTGATGTCATCAAGACATGACTGCAGTCGAAGTAACTGATTGGATTCATCAGGATTTATGGATAAATATAGCTGAGTGTCATCAGCATAACAGTGGAAATTAATCTCATGCTGTCTGATAATTTTGCCAATCGGAAGCATATATATAGTAAATAGAATTGGTCCAAGGACTGAACCCTGTGGTACTCCACAAGTGACCCTAGAGTTTGAGGAAGATTTATTATTAACATGAACAAACTGGAATCTGTCCGACAGATAAGATTTAAACCAGCCTAATGCTTTTCCCTTAATCCCTACAGTATGCTCAAGTCTTTGTAGGAGAATATTGTGATCAACTGTATCAAATGCAGCACTGAGATCTAACAGGACAAGTATAGACACAAGTCCATTATCTGAGGCCATGAGAATATCATTGGTGACCTTCACCAGAGCTGTTTCAGTGCTATGATGAGCTCTGAAGCCTGACTGAAACTCCTCAAGTAGGTCATTACTTTGTAAATGTTCACATAGTTGATTAGCAACTACTTTCTCAAGAATTTTAGATAAGAAAAGAAGATTAGATATAGGTCTGTAATTTACTAACTCATCTTGATCAAAAGATGGTTTCTTAAGTAAAGGTTTAATAACAGCTACTTTAAAAGCCTGTGGTACATATCCATTTACCAAGGATAGATTAATCATGTCTAAAATAGGACCACTGATCAGAGGGAATACCTCCTTAAACAACTTGGTTGGGATTGGGTCTAACATACAGGTAGAAGGTTTAGATGAAGCTAAAATTTTAGATAGCTCAGAAAGCTCTACTAAATAAATAAAAATTGTTTTAATTCGGCTAAACTGGAGGATATTTTAACATTAACAGTTTTTTGTTTGTTTTTTGAGCCAATTCAAAGGTTGAATTGTCCTGCTACATGACCCTAGTGAAGAAAGAAATCTGTGGGAATGGTAAACAAAGATAAATATAAAAAAAACATAAATCAAAGAAAAAAAATACAAATCAGTTTTCTAGCACTGTATATGCAAGATTGTCTTGAAGTAATCCACCAGGATACATATCTGAATCATGCATCTAATAATAAAATAAGGCACATCTGCTATCTGCTTTGAAGAGAGACAGAAGAGGAGAGGCGTAGCCGATTAGCTTGCAAACGTTGGGCCTCTCAGCCGAGGGAGCTTCCAGGACTATCCTGGGGTCCAAGCTCCCAGGTGTCAAAGTAGCTTGCTCCTTCGTCTGGCTATTTTTAATCACAAAGTCACAATTTAAAGCGATGAGACCGTCAGGCATTGCCCGGACTCGAGCTCCCCAAGGGTTGCCAGTGCCCAAAGAAACCGTTGTCTCGGCTGGGGATTTTCATTGACAGAGTTAAAATTTAAAGCTTTTTATTAGATCTTTTGCTTCAGCTATGGCAGGAGTGAGGAGGACATGTTAATAGCTTAAAAGATTTTTAACTGTGGTGATATATTTATTGGTTTGATTGCGTACTTACTCCCAGGCTGTGGACTGCTTCGTCAGTAGAGGAAGTATGAGATGTTGGCTGAGCTTGAGCTCCCCCAGAGTGGCCAGCGCTGCTGAAGAAAACTGCTGCCCCCCTCGGGTGCTCTGAGTCCTCCATAAAAGATGGGTTGGAAGCAGGGAAAGGACAACAGCCACTGCCTTGTAATGCATGAGGTGGATGGATGGAAACTTCAGAGACAAAACGTAACAACTTTCAGTGTAAAATCAGAGAAAGCCTCATTAAATCCATAGATCTGATACAGCACGTGAGGTTAAAGAATTCGGAGTCCTTTTTATTTATTTATTTTTCTTCAGACGTGGTTCCTGGTTTGAAAACAATAAAATTATATTTTGATTTGACCCACTCTGTTCATAGTGGTTCTAAATATTAATGTATCACTCCTTAGGTTTTCTGGACTGGAAGCAGTTACCCAGTTAAATTATGACAAATTATTTGGTGAAACAAACCTGCTTAAGTATTGGGTTGGCAGAGAGAGATGAACGGCTGAGATCCAACAAGAGCTGTGCGTAAGTAAAAATGCGCTATACACATAATATCAATTCAATCCACCCAGGTAAGAACAAGCCAATCATTTAAAATTAGACAAAGTAACAATTGTTGCAAATTTCATAATAAAACACACTGGACGTGGAGACCTTGACCAGCCAGAGCTACCTGGATGAGTGTTTTGACAGCATCATAATGGAAGCTGAAAAGTTCTACAACCATGAACACACCATCACTCTTTAACAATAATAAACTGGACTCTTTTTGGTCTAGCAATATAAGAACAGTATTTGAGTCAATTGTTCTTTCAAAACACTTGCTATAATTAGACAATTTTCACAATTGAATTCAAAGCAAATAATTAATTTATTATCCATCCATCCATCCATTTTCCAAACCGCTTATTCCTCATGGGATCGCGGGGGTTGCTGGTGCCTATTTCCAGCGTTCACTGGGCGAGAGGCAGGGTACACCCTGGACAGGTTGCCAGTCTGTCGCAGGGCAACACAGAGAGACAAACAGGACAAACAACCATTCTCACACACACTCACACCTAAGGACAATTTGGAGAAGCCAATTAACCTAACAGTCATGTTTTTGGACTGTGGGAGGAAGCCGGAGTACCCGGAGAGAACCCACGCATGCACAGGGAGAACATGCAAACTCCTAATTTATTAATTTATAGATAATTAATTAATTTAATGCTGCAAAGTCTGCATTTGAATAATTAAATGTCATTGGATAGATGTTACTATGAAATTAAAGAGAATGTCAAAATTTTGTTTATTAAAAGATGAAAACTTTGTGTTGTACTTAACATTTTCAATCATAGGATTTTAACTTTCCTGTAATAATTTTGCCTTAATTAAAAACTAAAATCTTCCATTTGCATCAACCATATGTGCTTGTGGACCAAATCTTTGTTGAAATGCAGTTGGGGGCCACTCAAAATCAGTACAGGGGCTACAAATGGCCCCCAGTCTGCAGTCAGTTCATGAGAGAGTGATCAGGGAGAGAGCACAGCCTAATTTCAATATTTAGAGCCGTTTTATCTCAGGAGACATGACACCTCTAAATAAAAGAGCTGTGCAGTCACAGCAGCAGATGCTTTTCCTCTTCTCCAATGTACAACACTGGTGTGATATATCGGCCCCACGTATCGGGCATCGGTTTGCTTGATGTCAAAATAAACTGTATCTATATCTGCCTTAAAAACCTGTATCGGTCCTCTTCTAGTCACAGCTGGGTTTCTGGGTCATGGGTTGTAATCTTTTTTCTTTCTTCTCACTCTCTGCACTTTTTTATAAATCTCTGTCTTTCTTTATCTTATTCCTCTGCTTCTTTCCTGCTGATCAGACAACCACAAGCACTTTATATGATGTCACCTGGGTCTATGTATATGTATTTCTATAGGGACATGCACTTTCCAACTAAAGCTTCTCACTGGTGTCAAGATCCTCTGAGTTGTGGACTTGTTTCAGTTAATTAGTTGATTTACCTCACCTGCTGTTAATGATCCCCAGCCTGTATTTAGGTTCTCTCTGTTTGTTTCCCCGTTGTCAGGTCGTTCTGTGTTCCTTCTGCATGCTCCTGTGTTCTCCCCGTTGCTGCTTCTGCCTGAGTTTCTGTAAGATTTGCTTTCATTAAAATTCCAAAGATTGGAGTTCACACAAGCATGACTGGACTCTGAGATGGTCACTTTTACACTGCTTTATTCTGAATTCATCCCATAATACATATTGGAGGTACGAGGGCACCACCTGGTGGTGCGGAGTGACACGCAATGAAATACCAATATATCACAACTCCTCCCCTCTTATTCAGTTACCAGGATCCCCAAAAAGGTCTTTGAAAGAGCATTGCTCTGGAACCTAAACTTTAAACAGTAACATTAAATCTGTAACTAACCGAACAGTTATTAAACATAATATCCTAACTTAAGGGTGAGGGTAGACTGCCTCAACACCTTGAGTGTGTCGGGGGATTATTTTGCCCCCTTCTTGAGACAACACTCGTTAACAAAATGTGGCAACCTAAGGGTGGATTTTCTTTTAGGTAACACAAATGTTAAAGTTGATAATATGGAAGATCAACAATGCCACCTGGAATAACTCCAGGAAAATAATGCGGACACAGGCAAGTTCTGCTGGAAAGGAGACACGATATAGAAATTTGCACAAAATTCTATTAAATTTACATGGTTTTAATTTAACAGTAACCTGAACTTGAATGGTTAAAACAGTGGATGCATTGAAAAAAATTAAATATACAAATGTTTAAATCTCAATGGGAACCGAGGCTTACCAATGGAAGGGAAGGTGGTGAGAAGAGGAGCAACATCTGGTGAAGAAAAGGGACCACCCTGGACACTACAAAACACAGCAAACAAGGAAAGGGAGCTCCAAAACACAACAAAAACACCGCCACCAAGGGTCACCACCGCCACCACAGAAGCCTCAGTCCCTAAATGAAACAAAATTAGATCCATATAATCAACAGTGATACAATGACACTACAATATTGCACTGCATCCCATTAATTGTGCCACAGATGCCCCTGACAGCAGGGGAAAGTTCAGATAAGTCTTTTTAAAACATTTCTTTCTAGGCAAAACAGCAACGAGTGTCACTCCATGTTGAAAGCTGGTCAGAGGCTCGTCAGATGGCTAAAACAAAATAGATTATTAATACATGTTCTGATTAGTACCATGATCTGCAGTAGCTGCGTACCTGTGACTGGTGAATTACCACGCTGCCAGGTAAACAAATCCCCAATTCCACCTTCGCAGTGCAGCTGCAACAAAATGTTAAATGAAGGCTTTGTTCAACTGGTGTGGACAATACTGAGCCACATTAGCCCTTACCTTCCTGCCAGCAAACAACAGGACAGGTCAATCCAGAAGTCGGAGGAGCAACAAAGGAGTCCAGCACAATTTGACCCACGATGAGAAGCAGCTGGGTTCAGTATCACAACGCATGCAGCTTTGTGGTAGGTGGAGACCTGCTTATATGCAGCAGCCAAATTTGGCCTTAAAGTGGCAGCGTACTATTTATGCTGCTACATAAATATTTCAGAGATCATTACAGGTTGTTTAAAGTGTCAGTCTGTCCGGTGGTTTGCACACCCGCCTTGGATATCTGTTCAATGTTGGCTGGGGTGTTGCAGGGTTGATGTGCGTTTCTGACTGACCTGAAAGTGATGAGCTTGTTACCGTCACTGGGCTCGCGGTCTCCGACGCATCACCGGTGTCAGGCATGGCCGTTGACACGACTGCAGTAGGTGTTGGTTGTTTCTCTGCGGCGGGCTGCATGATGCTGGGATGACAGGCCACCATCTGGTCTGCGTGACGATTCCACTGCTGATTTGACGCCACTTCGACCTGGTATGACCTTGGGCCTGCTTGTGATGTAACCGTACCAGTCATCTATTTATCCTCCCCTTTCCGATAGTCCCGGACAAGCACCGGATCTCCCACTTCAAACTTTCTTTCTTTAGAGTGTGCATCACGGTGACACCGTTGGTCCTCCTGCGCTCGATCCACCACTCCTGACACACTCGGTTTCAGCAGGTCTAGGCGGGTGCGCAGTCTGCGACGGAGAAACAGCGTCGCAGGTGCCTCTTTTGTAGTGGCGTGGGGGGTGTTTCTGTACTGTAGCAGGAAAGCATCGAGTCGCCGTTGGACCGAAGCTGTACCCCTGGACGACTTCAGTGAATGTTTGAATGTCTGCACGAAACGCTCTGCCAGGCCGTTCGTTGCCAGATGGAAAGGAGCAGAGCGTTTGTGCGTGATGCCATTTGATTTCAAAAAGTGGGCAAATTCCTCAGAAGTGAATTGAGGCCCATTATCACTCACTAGGACCTCTCCTCCATCTGCACATCCAGACCCGGCCACCACACGTAGCTTCTTGCCAGGGATTTCATCCTGACCACGCCCGGGTGTCCGGCGTGGAGTTCGTCCAGGACGTGCTGACGTAGTTTGGGTGGGACTACAACTCGATTATCCCACATTAAACAGCCTTGAAGTGCAGACAGTTCATCTTTCCGTATGATGTATGGGGCCAAACCGCTGTCCACATCCTTGGCTGGTGGAAAACGACCAGTCGACGCCATATCGATCACCTGGGAGATTGTGGCGTCTGCTTTGGTTTCTCTTTTCACCTCGCTGCAGTGAATTGGAAGGCTCTCAATGTGTTTTATCAGAAATGACTCAACTGTCCCTTGTTTTTCTTTGTGTTGCACTGGCAGAGGCAGACGCGACAGACTGTCCGCGTTACCATGGTCAGCGGCACATCTGTAACTTATTGTGTAATCGTGTGCTGCCCAGCGCTGTAGTCTTGCAGCAGCCATGGACGGTGTCGCTTTGCTAGGGCTCAATATTGTTGTCAAGGGCCGGTGATCCGTGAGTAGAGTAAAATGACGGCCATAGAGGTATGAATGAAAACGTCTGACCCCAAATATTATTCCTAATGCCTCTCGCTCAATTTAAGCATAATTCTGCTCTGCCTTGCTCAGGGTCCGCGAAGCAAAGGCTATGGGTTGTTCTTCCCCATTTGGCAGTCGATGCGAGATGACTGCCCCCACCCTATAGGGCGAGGCATCGCAGGCGAGTATAACTGGAAGCCTGGAATTGTAATGTGTCAGTACACTTTTGCTGGATAGCTGTTCCTTTGCTTTTTGGAAAGCTTCATCACATTTCCTGGACCATTCCCACTTCACCCCCTTGTGAAGTAATGCATTCAATGGGTATAAAAGTGTCGACATGTTCGGGACAAAGCGTGCGTAATAGTTGATGAGCCCCAGGAAAGAGCGCAACTGAGTCGTATCAGTAGGCACAGGGGCCTCTACAATGGCTTTGATCTTATCATCCGACTTGTGAAGCCCTACAGAGTCAATCGTGTGCCCCAAATACTCTAGTGAACTCCTGAAGAACTCACATTTCTCTTTTTGAACTCGGAGCCCAAAGTTTTCAAGGCGACTCAGTACCGCTTCGAGATTCCTCAGATGGTGCGCATCATCTTGGCCTGTGATGAGAATATCATCAAGAAAACAATGTACGTTTGGCAGCCCTTGGAGCACTTGGTCCATAATCTTCTGGAATATGGAGGGCGAAGAGGTGATTCTGAATGGTAAACGATTGTAACAGAACATGCCCTTGTGGGTGGTGACCGTCAGGTATTTCCTAGAATCCCTCTTAACCGGTACCTGAAGGTAGGCCTGTGAAAGGTCCAGTTTGCTGAAACGCTGTCCCCCAGATAAGGACGCAAACAAATCCTCAATGCGAGGTATTGGGTAGTGTTTAGCGCACGGGGCTGGATTCATAGTCACCTTAAAATCTCCACATATCCTCACACTTCCGTTTTTCTTCATGACGGGCACTATGGGGGTCGCCCAGTCGCTGAACTGGACCGGGGAAATAACCCCTTGCTGGAGAACGCGCTCTATTTCAGCTTCGACTTTAGGTTTCAACGCATACGGTACCACCCGGGCCTGACAGAACTTTGGCTGATGGTCTGGCCTCAGTGTCAGTGAAGCTTCAAATCCTTTCAGTGTCCCCAATTCCTTGCTAAACACTTCAGTGTGGCGATTTAGGACCCTCTCCGGTGTTTCATCACTTGCCCTATTCCCTGTCTTGATTTCCCGACAGTTTATGTTGATGTTCCTTAGCCATTCACGGCCAAACAGTGGTGGAGCCTCTCCTTTTATCACATATAAAGGAAGCCTAGCCTTTTGCTTGTTCAATTTAACCCACAACTTAAGCATTCCCTCAGGCTGCAGTAACTCCCCTGTGTATGTTTTCAGAAGGACGTCTGTCTTGCGTAAACGTAAGTGTGCCAATTTGTCTTTGTGTAGTCGACTGGAGATCAAAGATACAGCTGCCCCAGTATCCAGCTCCATCTCCACTGACTGCCCTTCAATTTTCAGCTTAATCATTTTATTTTTTAAATTTTTTTATTAGTTTATTTATCAGGGACAATGCAGCGCACATTATTACATTCATAATTGTAATAGGCAGAGCCATAACAAAATGTGTAGATGTGTTGCATGAAAGGTTTCTAGCCTATAGGCTAATTTGCAACCCCAGTCCCCAGTCAGGCCTTTATAAAATACATTTTCCCAAAATGTAGCTCACATTGCACAATCATATATAAAATACATTATAAAAGACAACCATTAACAATTTACATAATCCTAACAACATTACACAAAACAACACCTCACATCCAACATAATCATAATGACTCAATGTTCACATATTTGATTTTCTTTCAGCCAATGTTTCACCTTTCTATTAAATGTTTTCAGGTCAGTTTCTATTTTTATTTCCGTTGGTAAATCATTCCAAAAACGGATCCCTATCACTGAGAAACTTGACTGTCCAAAAGTGGTTTTGCGCCCCTCTGCTATACAGTTGCCACCCGCTGCTCTCCTAGTGTTAACTCTCCGTGTATTTATTTTTGTCACAAAAGGACAGAGTACGGCTGGAGCTATATTGTTTGTGCATTTAAAAATCATCTTAAGAAAAGAAAACTTAATAAAACTATCAAAATCTAAAAGCTTATATTTCTGTACAATCAAACAGTAATGCCACCTAGTTGGTTTCTGATCCATAATTTTCAATGCTTGTTTGTATAGTGATAAAATAAGTTTAACTGTTGTCTGGGAGGCTTGGCCCCATACAGTAACACAATAAGATAAATGAGAAAGTATCATGGCATGCAAGAACAGCAAAGCTGCTTTAACATCTGCTTTAAATCTGCTTTAAGGTATATGCTGCCTATTCATTCCAAATCAGTTTAGATTTATCTGGACGGTCTTACAGAGTTTATTAATGTGTTTATTAAATTTAAGTTGGGAATCCAGAATAATGCCTAAAAATCTAAATTCCTCAACTTCCTCTATCGCTTGTTGATCTAATTTAATGGTACATTTTGCTTTCCCTCTTATTGAGAAGCACATAGATACCATCTTTTTGACGTTAAGCGTCAGATGATTTTCTTTAAGCCATATGGATATACTCTTCATTTCCTTGGTAAGGGTCTGTGCAACGATAGTTGGTGTCTTAGCTGCTGCATAAATTACTGTGTCGTCAGCATACATTTGGCAGTTGGCTGACTGACAGCATGTAGGTAAATCATTTATGTATAAACTAAAGAGCAGAGGCCCCAGAATGGAGCCCTGTTGAACACCCATTGTAGATTGTAATGGTTTTGAGAGCTCTGTGTTTATTTTAACACGTTGCTCTCTATGCTCCAAATATGAAGCAAACCAACCAATGGTATGTTCTGATAGTTTGAAGGTTGAAAGTTTGTTCAAGAGTATGTTGTGGTTCACAATGTCAAAGGCCTTTTTTAGGTCTATGAACACTGCTCCCACAACACTACCCTTGTCCAGCTTACTCTTAATGTTCTCTGTAAGGTAACAATTAGCCATTTCTGTGGAATACCCTGCTCTAAATCCAAACTGTTTAGAATTTATAAGTTTATTACTTTCAAGATGTTCTACTAACTGTTCTGTAATTACTTTCTCTAAAATTTTAGATAAAACCGGCAGTATTGAGATTGGCCTGTAATTGCTTGCTTGGCTCTTTGCTCCAACCTTGAAAATCGGTGTAATAATAGCTTGTTTCCAACTTTGTGGGAATTTACCCACTCTGATGGAGAGATTTACAAGGTGGGTTATTGGTTTAATTAAGGCAGAGCAATAAGTTTTAACAAATGCATCATGATTATCGATGATGCTGCATGTCCAGTTTTAACTGCCTTCACTTGTTCTGTGTTCACTGCTGACACCATGTGGAGAGTGAAATCAGCGTCTGAACCTGCTGATGACTCCTTCTCATCTGATGAATTTGGAGCTGTCACTTAAGAATTTTGCCTTTGTCTGCATCTTTGTATTTTCTTTGTTTTATTTGACTGTCTTGTTTTGACTTTGCCTGCTTTGTTTCATACCTTTTTCTCCTATACACCCGAGCTATGTGGCCCTTTTTATTGCAATTGTGGCATTGCTGTTCCTTGTAATAGCAGTCACGTTCATGATGATTAATCTTACCACAACGAAAACATTTGTCGCCACCCTGTGGTGCATACGCGGACACAGCATGCACTTTCAACACAGTTTTCAAATGCAGGGACTCTCACTGCCCGTGCTTCTCGAGGAGTTTCGTTTTGAACCACTTGTTCCTCGATCCAGTTCTCCTGGGATTCTTCTCCCTCCACTGCTAATGTAGAGTCCCCTTCATCCGAAGATGACATAAGTCATCTACTCGTCGCCAATTTATAATATCTTGCCAAAGATTGGAATTCACACAAGCATGACCGGACTCTGAGATGGTCACTTTTACACTGCTTTGTTCTGAATTCAGCCCATAATACATATTGGAGGTACGAGGGCACCACCTGGTGGTGCGGAGTGACACGCGATGAAATACCAATATATCACAACTACAAACAACAAAATTAATTTACAAATGTGATGGACACAAGACATGTATTAATATCCATCCATTTTCCAAACCGCTTAGTCCCTCATGGGGTCGCGGGGGTTGCTGGTGCCTATCTCCAGCGTTCACTGGGCGAGAGGCAGGGTACACCCTGGACAGGTCGCCAGTCTGTTGCAGGGCAACACAGAGGGACAAACAGGACAAACAACCATTCACGCACACACTCACACCTAAGGACAATTTGGAGAAGCCAATTAACCTAACAGTCATGTTTTTGGACTGTGGGAGGAAGCCAGAGAACCCCGGAGAGAACCGAGGCATGCACAGGGAGAACATGCAAACTCCATGCAGAAAGACCCAGGGGTGTACTCGAACCCAGGACCTTCTTGCTGCAAGGCAACAGCGCTACCCACTGCACCACTGTGCAGCCCTGTATTAATATCAATTTTGAAAAATCCATCATATTCAGGGGTTAAAGCAAAAACAATCAATTTGACTGAAAACATTTTCTAGTCAGCCCATATATTCCCGGGCCGTGGACGTCATGCCACCTTAGTAACCTCATTTGCTTATTGTAACAAGTCCACTTTAACCAAATCTGACAGTTCCATTGACAGTTCCTGTATCTCTCCCACCTTCCAGCTTCAGAGCCTTTGCACCATCAAGGACAGCCCTCTGCATAATCTCCTTCACTTTCCACATCCATAACATCACCTGGTTAACTTTCATATTTGCAGCATCAAGCAAGTTCTTCCTTCGCAAGTTTTGCCAAACTGGTCCACAGTCCACTCACCTTTCCACTTTACAATTTCAAAACCCTCCATAAACTGCAGCTGATTCAAAAGACAGCAGCTTGCATCATTGCATCATCTTCTTCACACCTGTACATTAACTCTACTGTAACATTCAATATAAATCAATCCTATATACTCTGTGTCCCCACCTCTCGCTCATTGACTGCTGGAGATGGTCAACAGCCCCTTCACGACCTTCTTTGTTACAAAAAAGCGCAGGTGGAATATTTATGATTTTTCCGAATCAGACCCAGTCAAACCGGGACATCGTTTCACATTCTGACCCTCCTTCTTCTTCTTAAAAAAAAAGCGCGTGACTACCGCTACTTTCATTCATGCATCTGTGGTCAGTTTGAGATTTTCTTTTAAAAGTTAAAATTATTGAACACCGATAAACCTCAGACTGGTAGATTTCCGCTTTGCAAAGACCCGCCCTACTCTCCTTCTGATTGGCTAATGTCCTAGCTCTGCGAGATTTCATTGGTTAAGCGCAGCTTCTATTTAAAATCTTGAATAAAAAGTCTACACAGAACATTTTGCGCTCATTTTCCAAATGATGAAAGTCCCTAACAGCGACGGAGAACATTAAACCCCTGATAATATTACTTATTCAGATCAGAAGGGGGAGGAATGTATCCCCCCAGGGATAAAACGCGAATGACCAGAGGGGGGGATGTCACAACCAGAGGGGGGGGAGAATCCCCCCATCCCCCCCAGCAAATCGCACCCTGTATATATGTATATATATGTATGTATGTATGTATATATATATATATATATATATATATATATATATATATATATATATATATATATATATATATAGATATATATATATATATAGATGTAAAGCGGTGCATAAATGTTCCAAAAGGGGGTGCTGTTTTCTGCAATTCCTGGCACTACCGCAATTCTAACATGTTTGTCCTGCTGGGGACACCGTAGTGCAGGGGATTTTTTGTGCGCGAACGCTGTATTCCTTACAGTGTGTTTACTGCCTGTAAGGTGGACGAAATAAACGCGCCAAGGTCTTCCCACAACTAAGAGCCCTGTGTCCAGTTCCTCTTCTGCACGGAACACATCCCACCTTCACCCAAAAGAAAACACAACGCAGAGTCCATAGGGTGTCTTCTACCAGCTGCAGGTTTAAAGAGGGAAAGCCTGGGTTACATCTTGGTGCCGTGACCCGGATTGTGGTTCTTGGAGACCAACAGGTTGTAAGGGATTTTTTTTTGTTTGAAAAAAAAAAAAAAAAAAAAAAAAAAAAAAAATTTATTTTGGTTGACTGTGCCAGAATCACATTTCCAGTGTATTCTTTAAAGCTTTGAGTAAAATGTGGTGTTAATCTGTTCTATGATAGTGATGTGAAGAAAAAAAAAAAAAAAAAAAAAAACCCTTTCCAGCCAGCCATTGAAAGGGGTCGTGGTGACTCAGTATTGAATATTAATACCTGTTGTTGTGACACTTTCATTTTCTTACACTCTTTTAAATGTATAAGATGTGCTGAGCAGTGTGTTGAATTCTTTTGCTGTTATTTGGTACAAAGAACACTATAGTGAACTTTTACAAACATAGACACAAGATCTGTTGTGCCCATAATTATACCTAAGAGTAAAAGAAAGAAAAGACAAATATGTGGCATAATTACTCAGTTGAGCCTCTGAGCCCAGGATCTCTCGCAGGACCCCAGCAAAATAACATCAGTGCCATTCCAGGTCACACACAACCGCAGCCATGGGCATGTGAAGGGCAGATTACTCCTCCTCCTCCTCCTTTGTCTTTCTATAGTGACCAGTACCCTGGCCCTCCACAACCGTCTCCTCTTCCTCCTCCTACTGCCCCAGCCGCACCATCCCACCCTGGTCATCAAAGCTATTCCATGGCATTCCAAAATGCATCTCAAGTAGCACAGCAGCCCAGCACACAACTTCCAGGGGCTGATAACCAGACAGGGCAGCTTTTGGGACACAGCATCCACACCTACCCAGACCACCTACATTCCACCCCGTACTCCCAGACTATCCAGGTAGGCCTTCAAATACCACCAATGGCAAGCTATTCAGCTGCTCCGCTTCCCCCAGTAACGGGCAGCCGTTACCCAATTACTCAGACCCATGCACCAAATTTCAGGGCCTCATCAGCTGTGAATGTCAGTAATCCTGGTGCTGCTGCACAGTCCATTGCGGGCTCCCAGCCTAGACCCACATTCCAGCCCTCTCAATCTGTTGCACCTATTTATCAGGGTCGCACTCAGGGGGAAGCACAAACACAAAATATACCCGCTGCAAACACCGGGGCCCCCAATCCGGCTTTAATTAGTTCCAAGTTTGCCTCATATGGAGCCCCCAACCACCTTGGGCCTGAACAGGCCGTTGCACCACAGCACATGCAGCCGCACGCATTGGAGTTGAACACATATGACCGCTCAGGAGCTGCCTCATACATTCCTCGACCCCCACCTGCTGCCATGGCCTCGTATGCATACCAACCTGACCCTCAGTTAGATGACTCTGGGAGGACTACCATCGGTCCACGCCTCCCCCAAGCAATATATGGTGGTTTCCTGCAGACACACCAAGGTAAAGAATGTGCAAGTCTTTACTGGTAATGCAGACAGTAAGATGCTGGTGGAAGACTGGATCCGTGATATGCAATACCTGTTGGATGCCATTGACCTCCCCGCACATCTTCGCTTCTCCACAGTGGTTCGACACCTCAGTGGAGAGGCCAGGAAACTGGTTCTCAACCTCCCCCCCAGTGACCAGACCCCCGAGAAGGCATTTAACGAACTGAGGGCAGAATACAGTGATACTCAGGGCTTGTTAGATCCTTTAGCTGACTTTTATGAGCGGAGCCAGAGGTCATGTGAGTCAGCCTGCTCGTATGCCATAGCGCTGGAGGCAACCTTGCGAGCTGTGGAAGAAAACCAGAGGGGTGGTAGGCCCTTTCCAGATCGAGATAGTAAACTGACTCGCCAGTTTCTGAGAGGGCTGATAGATGAACAGGTATATGCACGAATAGCTCCAATGAAGCCCATGTTACTGAGTTTTAGAGAACTGCAGACTGAGTTGCGAAATATGGCAAGAGAAACAAACAAGTTTCAGCCACAAAATAAAATAAAGAAGACATTTACTCAGGTGCAGATGACCTCAGAAAGCTCAGCTGGGAATGTGGAAGGAAAACGATGCACTTCCGAGCTCTCTGAACTGACGGAGATTGTCAGAAAATTAGCTCTTAACCAAGAAGAGCAAATGGCCAAGCTGTCCAAACTGGAAGTGAGTATAAAATCCTCTAAATTACTCCCTAACACGTCTCCTTCATCAGCACGTTCCACAAGCCACAGTTCAAGTGTTACCTGTCATCGCTGTGGAAATCGAGGACACATAGCTAGATTCTGTCGAGCAGTACTTCCTGACTCCACCTCCACTGGGACTCTCCTCGCTCAGTGGGAAACCTCGGCAGAGGAAACCAGCATGCACCCAGCTCAGGGTTTAAACGCTTAAAGCCCATGGTAGCAGGGGCAACCATGGGCGAGCAGGAAGCCCCACACCCAGATGATAAAGGCAATGCTAAGAGAGCAGAGGGAACCCCTCTGGTGGGCCCAAGAAATGAGGGAGAAGTGGAGATAAATGGCATTAAATGCAGAGCTCTGATTGACTCTGGATCTCAAATCACAAGCATCACCCGTAGCTTCTGGCACAACCACCCAGACCTTCAAAAACAGAATCTGCAGCCATCAAAAATAACTATAGAAGGTGCTGCTGCTCAAAATGTGCCTTATTATGGTGTCTTGCAGATCAAACTTAAGGTCTTTGGAGAGGACTTTATGACTGTCCCCACATTTGTTGTCCCCGATTCATAATATCGCTCCTCAGTGCCTCTGCTCATCGGAACCAATGTCATCCGTGCATCTAAAAGTCGCCTACAAGAAGTTTACGGTGTTGAGTTCCTCCACAGGATAAAAGAAAGCCATCCAGAATGGCATTCTGCTGTGATGGAGGTTGAAAACACAGAAGAAGATCAGATGCACGGCATGGTTGGCCCTGCTGTCTTCACTGGTCGGGCTATCTGTATCCCTAGCGGTAAAGAGGTGGATGTGAAATGTAAGATTAAGGCGGGCCCTCAGAAAAAAATCTATACAGCACTGATTGAAAGCCCTTCTTCCCCCCACCTCCCCCAAGACCTACTTGTGGCTAAAGTTCTCACAGATGTAAAGAGGGGATATGCTCCAGTCAGAGTCATGAATATGTCCCAGAAAAACATCACTATTAAGCCCAACACTCAGCTTGCCACAGCTTTCTTGGTGGACAAAGTGGTTGAATCCTCTGACACAAAAGGAGGCAAACATCAAAGTGAAATGAGAGAAGAGCCGTGTCTGAGCCTGGGTCAAGTGGTGGCTGGTTTTGAGGTGGACCTGGTTGGAGCAGCAGTGGAAAATGAAGACCAGCGTGCTCTCCTCAGGAAATTGGTGGAGAAAAATGGGGATGTCTTCTCCCAGAATTCTATGGATTATGGCCATACAAAGACTGTGCAGCATGAGATCCCTCTTGTAGACTCAAAGCCATTTCGACTTCCATATCGTAAGATTCCCCCTTCTCAGTGGCAAGAGGTGAGGAACCTACTGACAGAGATGGAAGCTGCAGGAGTTATCCGGCAGAGTAAAAGCCCATATGCATCACCAGTTGTGATTGTTACAAAAAAAGATGGGTCGATAAGGCTTTGTATTGATTACAGAAAACTGAATTCCTGCAGCACACGCGATGCATTTCCTCTGCCACGAATTGAAGAAGCATTGGAGGCACTGGGGCAAGCTAAATACTTCTCCACACTGGATCTTACATCAGGGTACTGGCAAGTGGAAGTGGCAGAGCATGATAAACACAAAACTGCATTCAGCACGCCCATGGGGCTTTTTGAGGCCAACAGAATGCCATTCGGGCTCCAGAATGCCCCGTCAACGTTTCAGAGGCTCATGACGTGCTGTTTTGGGGATCTGAATTTCACTCACCTGCTCATTTATCTTGATGACCTCATAATATTTTCCAAAACATTTGAGGAGCATCTGGAACGCCTCCAGCTGGTTTTTGATCGACTGAAAGAACATGGTTTGAAGTTAAAACCCTCAAAGTGTCAGTTGGTGAAGAAAGAGGTACAGTATCTGGGCCACATTGTGTCTGCGGAGGGAATCAAGACAGATCCAGAGAAGATCAGCAAGGTTAAGAACTGGAAAACACCCACTAATCGTAAAGAGGTCCTGCAATTTTTGGGATTTGCAGGGTACTACAGACGCTATGTGAAAGGTTACTCCACGCTGGCTGCTCCCTTGTACCGTCTCACCTCTGGCGATCCCAGAAAGAAAAAGAGAAAGACCCATAAACACACTGATTCTGAGCAACCATATCTGTGGACTGATGAGTGCGAAGAGGCATTTCAGCATTTAAAGGATAGACTAGTGACAGCGCCAATACTAGGCTATCCAGACTACAACCTACCTTTCGTGCTGCAGACTGATGCTTCTGGGGAGGGACTGGGTGCTGTGTTGGCTCAAGTTCAGAATGGGGTTGAGAGGGTCATAGCTTATGCCAGCAGAGGCTTAAGCCCACCTGAAACCAGATATCCAGCACACAAGCTGGAATTTCTGGCCCTAAAGTGGGCTGTCACAGACAAGTTCTACGACCATCTATATGGACGTTGTTTCTCTGTCTTGACTGATAATAACCCCCTCAAATATGTTATGACGACAGCCAAGCTTGACGCCACGGGGCAGAGATGGGTGTCCCAGCTATCGTCTTTTGAGTTTGACATCCAATACAGAAGGGGACAGAACAATGCAAATGCTGATGCTCTTTCACGCATGTCCAACCAAGAAGTCACACAGACCTTACAGTCATGCCCTCATCATGTCAGGGTCACTGAATCAAAGCCTCCAGGGCCCCAGCATACATTCGACAACACTGCAGTTTCAAAGGTGCCAGATAGCTGTGTTATTCCAACAGTGAATCAGCTGTATTTGGATGTGGGAACGGATGCACTTCCAGCAATGACAATTCAAGAAATCCGTGCAGAACAGAAAGACGATTCCATTATTGGCCAAGTTCTGTATTTCAAAAATAATAACAAAAAACCGCCTCGAAGCGTGAGGATCGGCATGGGAAGACATGGGAGCCTTCTCATAAAAGAGTGGAGGAGGTTGGTGGTCAGAAATGGCATCCTATACAGATGCATCACAGATGGGCAAAGAGGACACATTGAGCAGCTCATTTTGCCAGAGAAGCTGCGGGTGGTGGCTAAAACTGCTCTGCATGATGATTCAGGTCATTTAGGCTTTGAGAGAACTCTACAGCTGATAAGAGAGCGATTCTACTGGCCAAATATGTCCCATGAAGTCAAATCATGGTGTGAGCAGTGTGAAAGATGTTGTCTTAGAAAGACCCCCACAAGCAGTATTGGAGCCCCTCTGGTCAGCATCCACAGCAATGCCCCCATGGAGCTTGTGTGTGTAGACTTTCTCTGCCTGGAAAAGTCAAAGGGGGGAATTGAAAACGTACTCGTTGTAACCGACCACTTTTCTCGTTATGCTCAAGCCTATCCCACCAAAGACCAAAAAGCACGCACTGTAGCCAAGGTTCTGTGGAAGAATTTCTTCTGCCGGTTCGGTTTTCCAGCAAAGCTCCATGCAGATCAAGGACGCAATTTTGAGAGTGCAATTGTAAAAGAACTATGCAAGATCACTGGCATCACTAAGACTCACACCACTCCATATCACCCACAGGGCAATGGGACCACTGAAAGGTTCAACCGGACCCTAATGAATATGCTGGGAACTCTGCCACCTCACCTAAAGCCCAGGTGGCATGAATATGTGGATGCCATGACCCATGCTTACAACTGCACAAAACATGACTCAACTGGATACACTCCATACTATTTAATGTTTGGGAGACATCCCAGACTTCCAGTGGATCTGGTGTTTGGGACCTCAACCTCAAGTAACCAAGCGGGCTACAGTGACTATGTGCAGACACTCCATGACTGCCTGCTGGAGGCTTATGCACAGGCTAATCACAGTTCTAGGATTGCCAAGGAACAACAAAAGAAGTACTATGATCAAAAAGCAAATGATCAAGTGTTCAGCCCAGGGGACCGGGTGCTGGTCAAAATATGTCATGTGGAAGGACGACAGAAGCTCGGAGACAAGTGGGAGCCATGTCCATATATTGTGGTGAAGAAACAGCCTGAAATACCAGTGTATGTGGTACAACCGGAGGATGGTGGCCCAGAAAGAGTGGTTCACAGAAACCTTCTTACCCAGTGCATGTTTATCCCGGTAGAGGAGGAGGACAAACCTACAGCTGAGGAGGAGGAATCAGATTTAGATCTGAATGAGACAAGGTTAGAAACAGACCTGCAACAGAATGCAGAGGCAGTCAGCATGGAGGAAACTGGACCATCTCTGCAGCTTGGAGAAATGAACCAAAACGACAAACAAGCCAGCCAAGAGGAAGGGGATAAGGCAGGAGAAAATGCATCCCATGGCATTTCAGATTCACTGCAGAGCAGTGGGATTCCAAGAAAAAACCCACCCAGGGCCAGACGTCCTCCCAAAAAGTTGTCGTATGAAGAAAGGGTCACAAAAACAGAAGAGGAGCAGCAGAAGATAGAAAGAGGATGGAAGCTGTGGCAGAGGGAAAAGGCAAAGAGAGCTCAAAGACACACATAAACACTCAAAGACACACAACCATACATATCATACAAGATAAATCTGAGCAGTACATTTTATTGTTGATGAAAAGCCTGTTTAGGGCTCTTTCAGTTAATTCTTTTCATGTTCTGTTTTGTTTGATGGCAGAGACGCCATCAAATAAAGAAGGGGTAGATGTAAAGCGGTGCATAAATGTTCCAAAAGGGGGTGCTGTTTTCTGCAATTCCTGGCACTACCGCAATTCTAACATGTTTGTCCTGCTGGGGACACCGTAGTGCAGGGGATTTTTTGTGCGCGAACGCTGTATTCCTTACAGTGTGTTTACTGCCTGTAAGGTAAGCAGCAGCTCTGCTAGCCCGGTGTAAAATATATTTTACATTAATATGGAGCTATTTCTATTTGGTCAGTTTGCCAGTTAAATACAAATTGCATTTTGTATTTGTGATGTTTGAATATTTTGTAAAAAAGAAAATGTTTGAATGCTGACAGTGTGTTTACTGCCTGTAAGGTGGACGAAATAAACGCGCCAAGGTCTCCCCACAACTAAGAGCCCTGTGTCCAGTTCCTCTTCTGCACGGAACACATCCCACCTTCACCCAAAAGAAAACACAACGCAGAGTCCATAGGGTGTCTTCTACCAGCTGCAGGTTTAAAGAGGGAAAGCCTGGGTTACATATATATATATATATATATATATATATATATATATATATATATATATATATATATATATATATATATATATATATGTATGTATGTATGTATGTATGTATACATATATACATACATACATACATATATATATATATACATATATACAGGGTGCGATTTGCTGGGGGGGTGGGGGGGATTCTCCCCCCCTCTGGTTGTGACGTCCCCCCCTCTGGTCATTCGCGTTTTATCCCTGGGGGGGGAATACATTCATCCCCCTTCTGATCTGAATAAGTAATATTATCAGGGGTTTAATGTTGTCCGTCGCTGTTAGGGACTTTCGTCATTTGGAAAATGAGCGCAAAATGTTCTGTGTAGACTTTTTATTCAAGATTTTAAACAGAAGCTGCGCTTAACCAAAGTTATTGTTGGTGTGAAAGCTCAGAATTAGATGTGTGTGTGTGTGTGTGAGTGAAAAAACAAACAATAAAACTTATGACTTTATTGAAATGTACATTTTTTATTAATGCCTAATACCATGTCTATCTTTGTTTAAGAGTCAAAAAAATGTATTGGCATGGTATTTATTTACAAATTTATTTACACATTGTGTAAACATCAGGGCGTCATGATTAGTCATTTAGCCATCATAGTCCAGAGTTTAACATTTGGCACTAGGATGTCTTCATTTCAATTCTCAAAAGTGCTTGAAAAATAACAAAATAAAAATATTTTTTGTACAAGCATGTATTTTATTAGTCATTTATTGCAAAATTGCATATTAAAATGCCCAAACAGGCTATTACACTTTCAGAAATAAAAGGATAAAACATACAATTAATTTGCAATTAATCTCGAGTTACCTATCGACATTATGTGATTAATCGAGGAAATGATACCCCTCTGTATTTTTTTGCAAATCGCACACTGTATATCTATATCTATCTATCTATCTATCTATCTATCTATCTATCTATCTATCTATCTATCTATCTATCTATCTATCTATCTATCTATCTATCTATCTATCATGATCTTAATGCATCCAGCAGAGGTTAAATTTAGTGTTGCACTCCTCCATCCTATTTGTTGAAAATGGCTTTATTGGAAGATGGGAATGCAGGATGCCCTGCATTTTGAAAGAGAAAGCGAGGACAGAGGAAGATACAATAAGCTGCCAATAGATGTTTATCATTTCGCTCTAATTCACCTGATGTGGAAAAGCACGAGTCGATACATTCTCTCTCCCCCTCTCTCTCCGTTCCCTCTCTATCTCTGCCTCACACACAAACACGCACCTCGGCTGTGAGCCTCGCATGTGTCCCTCCTCGTGTCAGCGAGTCGCTGCCTGGCTGCTCACGCTGCCGTTGGGAAGAGGAGGAGAGGAATGTGTGCGCTGTGACCACCTGGAGATGATTTTGTTTTGGCTGCTTTGCTGGAAGCTGTTGGTACGTAGACAGAGACCCACGGCACACATCAATGTGGTGAGGACAAACTGTGATTATCCCTTTAGAGCCACCTCGGCGATCAAGAACAGATTTAGTGATGCTTTATAGTATTTTGGGATTGATGCAAAAGGCTGTGGCGTAGTTTGCGGTACATGAAATCCTGTTTTTCCTGGCTTCTGATTGTATGCTCATCTGCATTCCTTGATTTTTAAGATTTTTATATAACACGTTTGAATCAGATCTTTGACCAACCTAACCCTCTGACTCTAACAGAGGAGAACATGACAGCAGAGCAGAATTCTATCTTCAGGATAGAATAGAAACAAATAGGTTTGTTTATGAGGCATTCCTCATCCCGTATAAAACACTTAATGGTAAGGCTGCTGTGTAATCTTCTCATCATATGCACCCCCAACCACAGAAGTGCCTGATTAAATATAACTCAATGCTCTGCTGTTGGTGTAGAAACTAGAAGAAAACACACTTAAAAAAAAGAGGAAAACTGACTTTATGAGGCAGTTTGTTACCAGATACAAACTGGACTTTAATTGTAATGTTTAGAGATGTTGTGCAACTTTACTGAGGTCAACAAATAATCCAAAAGGTCACTCTGGTAGCCAGTAATCAGAGTGTTACAGCCAAGAGCTGCTCTAAAACCCACTAACTCTCCAAACTCTCTCCAGATGTGAATGGTTCTCTTAATGATTAGCTGGATGAGAGACAGCCCGACAGAGTTAACAAGTCATACTTGACATCGTCCCAACACTTGTTAAGAGTAATTGTAAAGGAAAAAATGCTGCAGACGAAGTGCTGTTTGTGTGTAACTGAATGGGTCAGGAGACTGCTCTAAAAGATTGTTAAAATATACTGTATGTGCACCTTTACTGTGTTAAAGTAACCTTCTTTTTGGATCATTGCCTATTTATTATAATAAGAACAACCAAATAATAAGAATCACAACCAAATCTGACACATGTGAGCAGAAACCCATGGTGCTATTTGTATGTGATTGGGAAGAACAAGCTCCCTGATATGAATCCAAACAATATTTTGTTAGAGGAGGTGTGAGATGTCCCCACCAGACTCCATGTCATTTATCAATTTTGTAATTATCAGACCTGCAGTGTTACATTTTGGACACCTGGTTGAGGAGAAGGGCAGAGCTGACAACTGATATCACTATCAGTTGTCAGCTCTGTTGGATCTAGTGGCAAGGAAGACAGACCTGGTAAACCCAAATGTCTGCTAGAGGCTACTGCAGGGAGATCGTGAGCAATACATCTGGGAGAATTTCTGGGAGACTGGAGACATGAAAACAGCATGGTCCGTGTTCAGGACCTACACTGTAAATGAAGCTTCCAGGAGATATGGCCTGACAGTTATAGATGTCTGTTGTGGGGGTAACCAGAGAACCTACTGGTGAATACCAGTGAAGATTAACAGTGGTGGGCTAAATAAAAACTTAGGTTCACTAAACCATGTTCCACTAACAAAAGTTTTACCTCTACTAATGCTAAACTGCTAAACATTTATTTTTTTTGACTTTTTATTTTTATTGAACAATTTAAACATATTACAAAAACAGTGCCATTGCCTTTCCACTGTAGAAAAGGGAAATATTAACTGCATGTACATACACATCAATCCACATAATTATCAACACACAGTCCAGCATGTACATATTATGTACACCAATAAACCGTGAGGAGAGGTAGAGGATAAGAGATGATCCGAACTTCAAACATCACACAGGCAGAAAATCCCTTATACACAGGCAAACAATGTTATGTCAGCCAAAGAACCGATAAGAGTGTCCCATGCCTGCACAGTAGATGTTCGTGCTTTGTGTACAACCGCCAATGACCTTTCTAAAATGGCAATGTCCCTAAAGTGATTTATCCATTCTTTTGCTGATGGGATGTCCGGGGAAAACCATGAGTGTATTATAGTCTTCTTAGCAGCAGTTAGTCCTGTGAAAACAATTTTCCTCTGAGCCAATCTGATATTGCCACTAAGAACGGAGTCATCATTGAACAGAAGCAGTGGGAGATGCATAGGAATGGGAAATCCTACAATATTTTCAAGGCAACTATGCACCTTGGACCACAGGCTATACACAGGGGGGCACTCCCAGAATACATGAAGATATGTGCCAATAGTGTTCTGATCGCATAACTGCTAAACATTTGAAGAAATTGGTGGAAGTGAATGCTAGCCTCTAAAACTAGTCACTAAGGATTACCAGATCAGACTTTTTTCAGCCAAAATCCAGCATAAAAAATTTCCTCCTCAATAAAAACCAGCCAAGATCCCATCCCCTTGTGACTGCTGTAGCTGTCTGAGACTGCCTACTCATTATGTTTGTCCATGTGTTTATGTTTGTGTTATCACCACTCCAAGCTCAATGTGGGAGAGCTCAGCTATTAGAACTGGGGATGAACAACGGAGCTGTACCCTCAGCTGCCCTGCTCTCTTCATCCTCTTCTCCCACAACTACTTTGGTGTCCACTTCATAAACATAGTGGTGAAGTTTGCTCACCCTAACCCTAAACCTAACCATCGGAGGTACTGCATATACCCAACCCCACCCTAAACCTATTTGACATCTTAGTCCTAAACCAAGCTCCCAATAAGTGAGAACTCAGAAAAGCCCTCCCTTTACAACAAAGTCCTGACTTTACCAGTAGAATTAGCAAAAACTTTCATATTAAGCTCCCCCCACACACACTAACACATGTGCTCAGTAAGTGTAACGATAAGTACTAGTACCCCCCTTAATATCATACAGAGATGTGACAAAAACATGGGTAATATTTTCATATAGATCTATCTATTGATCTATAGATTGATAGTCTTATCCATCCAGCCATCCATCCATCCTCTTCCGCTTATCCGGGGTCGGGTCGCAAAGTTAGCAGCTTCAGTAGGGAGGCCCAGACGTCCCTCTCCCCAGCCACTTGGGTCAGCTCCCAGCTCCTCCGGGGGAATCCCAAAGGCGTTCCCAGGCCAGCTAAGAAATATAGTCCCCCAGAAGCAATTAATCACACTGGAAAACAAACTCCACAGCTCCAATTCAGACCACATATTTACCTCTATGGTGAACCTAAAGTATGAATATAACTGCGTTTTGGGCGAGCGGGTTACGGATGATATCCAGAGGCTGTGTCAGAGGTATTATATATACCAGGTATTATATTATACAGACAGTTGAAGGGAACGCAGGCTGAGCGAGCCATTAATAAAATACTTACTCCATCAGGCCAGCTCCTGACAGATCATAAGCTAATAAACAAAACTTTCTTTCAATATTACAGTAAACTGTATGCTTCCAATACAACTTCTCTTCATAGTAGGTACACCTGGTCTGGCGTTCTGTTAACTGTGACATCATCCAGAGAAGACGGCTCACCCGCTACAACCATCTAATGTAGAACAGATTACTAGATCAATGTGTGCTTCTGTGCTTTTTTGTTTCTCTTGTTGTGTCTCTGTTCTGTCTTCTGTAACCCCAGTCGGTCGAGGCAGATGACCGTTCATACTGAGCCCGGTTCTGCCGGAGGTTTTTTTTCCCGTTAATGGGTGGTTTTTCTTCCCACTGTCGCTTCATGCTTGCTCAGTATGAGGGATTGCAGCAAAGCCATGTACAATGCAGATGACTCTTCCTGTGGCTCTACGGTTCCCCAGGAGTGAATGCTGCTTGTCGGGACTTTGATGCAATCAACTGGTTTCCTTATATAGGACATTTTTGACCAATCTGTATAATCTGACCCAATCTGTATAATATGATTGAACTTGACTTTGTAAAGTGCCTTGAGATGACATGTTTCATGATTTGGCGCTATATAAATAAAATTGAATTGAATTAAATTGAACTGCATCCACAGAGGATATCACACACTTTATTCAGCCATTGGACATTCCAACTCTTACGGATACCGCCGTGCTGGAACTAGATGGCGATGTGACTCTGGAGGAGATAGGGGCAGCAATTCGCTCTCTTCCTAGTGGAAAGGCATGCGGCCCTGATGTTTTTGGGGTTGATATGGTGTCCATATCGATATGGTGTCGCCACTCATACTGCGTATGGTCAGGTCTTCTTTGGAGGTTGAGCATTTTCCTGAGTCTCTATATGATGCCAATATTTGTCTTTTACTTAAAAAGGACAGAGACCCTACCAATATGGCATCATATCACCCCCTGAGCCTGCTTAACTCTGATCAGAAGATTATTGCTAAGGTCTTAGCTAACCTCATCCCAGGTCACAGGTGGTGACCAATAGAGATAGATCACCTCCCTTTCTGCTGAAACGTGGCACTAGGCAGGGCTGCTGCTTGTCTCCCATGTTTTTTGCACTGGCTTTGGAACCCTTGGCTGTACTTCCTAAGTTTATTTATCTATTTCAAAATATCCAAATTTTTATTCTTTCTTCGTTTTTTAAAACATTGGATTAAATTATTATACCATTCGTTTGGGCATACAAAAACCTTCTCGAATCTCTAAGGCGCATTTGCAGAAAGCCAGAGGGGAGGTTGGCTTTGGCCTTCCGATATTTCGGCACTACCACTGGGCCTGCAATGCAAGGGCTTGGACATTCTGGTCATCAGACACTGCCGAGGCGGAGACTCCTTCTGTCCCTCTCCCTGGCTGGCCTCAGATTGAATCACATAACTTGTTGCTACTAACTTCTGCTTCATTACCTGCAATATTATTCTCTAAACCAGATAACTCCCTCAAGAAGCTCTCGTCTGACTTCATACTTAGGAACTCAGTCAAAATTTTGACACAAATAAAGAGGGTCTTGAAACTTCCAGACCTGTCCTTCTATGCCCATTTGTGTCATAACCCCTGCTTTAAGCCAGGTCTCTCGGATCCTGCCTTCAAGCTCTGGTCGGGCAGGGGTCTCTCCTCTCTCAAGGATCTTTTTATCAAAAATCAGGCCTCATCATACCCTCAGCTACAGTCTAAATTTAATTTGTCCCCAAATTATTTTTTTTTTCGTTATTTGAAGGCTAGGAGTTTCGCAAACCAACTTGCTTTGAGCTCAAATCAGCGTTCACCGCAGCATATTTTTTATGATCTTCTTAGTAAAACTCCCACTTCTGGACATCTAATCTCACTATTTTTGAATGTTTTCTCTGTGCCAACGTTGTCCACTCATATAAGAGATGCCTGGTCTAATGATTTGGGAGTTACAATTTCGACTGCACTGTGGGACCAGTGGCGGCTGGCCCATAGGGGGCGCTCGGGTGCTGCCTTCCCTAGATGTGGAAGGGAAAAGTCAAAATATATTTAGATTTTAAAAGTGTTATTAATGTCAGTTTCTAGCGTCTGCCCCGTGGCCCTGCTGCCCACCTGCCTTCCAGGGGAACTGTAGGTCGCCCTCTCGGTTGTTACACAAGTGACTTAATACACCCTGATGCACTCATATCCAGCAGTTTGCTGTGGAGCTGAATATTTTATTTAGTTATTTTACTTGTTTAATTTGTACATATTAACCCCCTTTTTTTCTTTCTCTCTGTTTCCCCCCATCCATCTATTTGCTGTACGTTTTCTATCATTAATAACCTGGGGTGGGTTGGGGTATCACTGTTTTTGTTGTTTATTTTCTGATAGTATAAATGACAGTTGGATAGTCGTATTCTGGAATTTAATTTTCACTGCAATCCTGTTTGGACTCACTCACGGATGATGAAAATATAGAAGATCCCAATACCAGCTTCCACCTACGCCAACTGGTCATCGTGGTTTGATCGTCAATCTGGACAATCATTGTATTTTGATAGTTGTTCTGTAGTTTTGTTAATTTGTTGAAAACAATAAATATATTAAACAGAAATATAGTCCCTCCAGCATGTCCTGGGTTTCCCTCTGGGTCTCCTCCCGATGGGACGTGCCTGGAACACCTCACCAGGGAGGCGTCCAGGAGGCATCCTAACCAGATGCCCGAACCACCTCAAATGGCTCCTCTCGACATGGACGAGCAGCAGCTCTTCTCTGAGTCCTCCCTGGATGACTGAGCTCCTTACCCTATCTCTAAGGGAGAGAGCTCAGACACACTACGGAGAATACTCATTTCGGCCGCTTTTATCCGGGATCTCGTTCTTTCGGTCACGACCAAAAGCTTATGACCATAGATGAGGGTAGGAGCGTAGATCGACCGGTAAATCGAGAGCTTCACCTTTTGGCTCAGCTCTTTCTTCACCACAACAGACCGGTACAACGCCCACTTTGAAGGATAATGCAATTAACAAAAAGTTAGCTCTACGATTATCTGTTTTCGTATTAACGTGACTGTATTCATGACTGCAAGTAAACCATTTTCTTTGCATGTTTTTTAGGGGTTTTCCCCCATCCCCATCCAAGGCTGTTAACACCACCATTACTTTAACTTAAAGTATACAAGTATATATGATATACATTAAATATAAAGTGAGGTTGGCAGAAATTAGACACCTACAACAAAATCAGTGTAAACTACTTTTGTAGATGGATGGGAGTCATAGACACAACGCTTACCAAAGGACAAATAAACATATCAGTTCATTCATCCTTAAATCCCATCGTTAATTGCATATGTTGACTACAGCCAATGAATGCTTTAGTTTGTTAGATTTGACCTGAAGCTCATGACCATAGATGAGGGTAGGAACGTAGATAGACCAGTAAATCAAGAGCTTTGCCTTTTGGCTCAGCTCGCCAAAAGGCAATGCCCGCTTCACAGCAGACGCCACACCAGTCCACTTGTCGATCTCTCGCTCCATCTTCCCCTCATTTGTGAACAAGATCCCAAGATTCTTAAACTCCTCCACATGGGGAAGGACATCCTGCCCAACCCGGAGGAGGCACTCTACCCTTTTCCGGCTCAAGACCATGGTCGCAGATTTGGAGGCACTGATCCTCATCCCAACCGCTTCACTCGGGTGCAAACCGCTCCAGTAAGAACTGTAGATCACACCATGAAACCAATACAACCACGTCATCCACGAATAGTAGAGACGCAATCCTAAGGCCACCAAAACAGATCCCCTCAACACCTTGGCTGCGCCTAAAAATTCTGTCCATAAAAGTTATGAACAGAATCGGTGAGAAAGGGCAACCTTGGCGGAGTCCAACTCTGATTGGAAACGAGTCCGACTTACAGTCGGCAATGCGGACCAGGCTCTGACACCGGTCATACAGAGACCTAACAGCCCTTATTAAAGGGCCCGGTACTCCATACTCCCAGAGTACCCCCCACTGGACTCCTCGAAGGACACAGTCGAATCCCTTCTCCAGATTCACAAAGCACATGTAGACTGGTTGGGGAAACCCCCATGCCCCCTCCAGGATCCTACTGAAGGTGTAGAGCTCATCCAGTGTTCCACGGCCAGGACGAAAAACCACACTGCTCTTCCTGAATCTGAGGTTCGACTATCCGACGGACCCTCCTCTCCAGAACCCTAGAATCGACCTTACCAGGGAAGCTTAAGAGTGTGATTCCTCTGTAGTTGGAACACACCCTCCAGTCCCCCTTTTTAAATAGGGGGACCACCACCCCAGTCTGCCAATCCAGGGGAACTGCCCCCAATGTCCACGCAATGCTGCAGAGCTCTGTTAACCAACACAGCCCCACAACATCCAGAGCCTTAAGGTACTCAGGGCGAATCTCATCCACCCCCGGGGCCTTGCCACCGAGGAGCTTTTTAACAACCTCGGCAACCTCAGCACCAGAGATGGGAGAACCCGACCCAGAGTCCTCAGGCTCTGCTTCCGCAATGGAAGACGTGCTGGTGGGATTAAGGAGGTCTTCGAAGTATTCCGCCCACCGAAACACGACGTCCCGAGTCGAGGTTAGCAGCACACCACCCCCACTGTAAACAGTGTTGGTACTGCACTGCTTCCCCCTCCTGAGACGCCGGATAGTGGACCAGAATCACTTCAAAGCCGTACAGAAGTCTTTCTCCATGGCCTCTCCGAACTCTTCCCACGCCCGAGTTTTTGCCTCGGCGACCAGCCAAGCCGCCTGCCGCTTCGACTGCCGGTACACATCAGCTGCTTCCGGAGTCCCACAGGCCAAAAATGCCCGGTAGGACTCCTCCTCCAGCTTGACGGCTTCCCTCACCGCTGGTGTCCACCAGCGGGTTCGAGGGTTGCCGCCGCGACATGCACCGACAACCTTGCGGCCACAGCTCCGACTAGCCGCCTCAACAATAGAGGCGCGGAACATGGTCCATTCAGACTCAATATCCCCCGCCTCCCTCGGGACGTGTTTAAAGTTCTCCCGGAGGTGGGAGTTAAAGCTCCGTCTCACAGGGGACTCTGCCAGACGTTCCCAGCAAACCCTCACAGTACGTTTGGGCCTGCCTGGTTGGACCGGCTTCCGGCCCCGCCATCGGAGCCAACTCACCACCAGGTAGTGGTCGGTGGAGAGCTCCGCCCCTCTCTTCACCCGAGTGTCCAAGACATGCGGCCGCAGATCAGATGAAATGACAACAAAGTCGATCATTGAACTGCGACCTAGGGTGTTTTGGTGCCAAAAGCACATATGGGCACCCTTATGCTTGAACATGGTGTTTGTGATGGACTATCCATGACGAGCACAGAAGTCCAATAACAAAACACCACTCGAGTTCAGATCAGGTGAACCCTTCTGATCTGAATAAGTAATATTATCAGGGGTTTAATGTTCTCCGTCACTGTGAGGGACTTTCGTCATTTGGAAAATGAGCGCAAAATTTTCCGTGTAGACTTTTTATTCAAGATTTTAAACAGAAGCTGCGCTCAACCACTGAAATCTGGCAGAGCCAGGACATTAGCCAATCAGAAGGAGAGTAGGGCGGGTCTTTGCAAAGCGGAAAGAGTTTTATCGGCGTTCAATCATTTTAACTTTTGGAAGGACATCTCAAACTGACCACAGATGCATGAATGAAAGTAGTGGTGGTCAAAGGTTTTCTTTGGATTTATGCGAACCAGCAGGTCAGCAAGTTCAGTGGATAGAACAGCTGACAACTTCCCTCGGTAAGTGTGTCTGTCACTGTTATGTTTTATTTAAAACTGAAAGAGTAACGCTTAGCTCGGCTAATTTAGCATGACGCGCTTTTTTTTTTTAAGAAGAAGAAGTAGCGTCGGAATGTGAAACGATGTCCCGGTTTGACTGGGTCTGATTCTGAAAAAGTAAAAAAAGAAAATCATAAATATTATTCCACCTGCGCTTTTCTGTAACAAAGAAGGTCGTGGAGGGGCTGTTGACCATCTCCAGCAGTCAATGAGCGAGAGGTGGGGACACAGAGTATATAGGATTGATTTACTGTATATTGAATGTGACAGTAGAGTTAATGTACAGGTGTGAAGAAGATGATGTAATGATGCAAGCTGCTGTCTTTTGAATTAGCTGCAGTTTATGGAGAGTTTCGAAATTGTAAAGTGGAAAGGTGAGTGGACTGTGGACCAGTTTGGCAAAAGTGTGAAGGAATAACTTGCTTGATGCTGCAAATATGAAAGTTAACCAGGTGATGTTATGGATGTGGAAAGTGAGGAAGAGGATGGAGATGGCTGTCCAGGATGGCGCCAAGGCTCTGAAGCTGGAAGGTGGAAGAGATACAGGAATTGTCAATGGAACTGCCAGACGTACTTAAAGTGGACTTTGCACAATAAGCAAATGAGGTTACTAAGGTGGCATGATGTCCATGGCCCTGGGAATATATGGGCTGACTGGAAAATGTTTTCAGTCAAATTGATTATTTTTGCTTTAACCCCTGAATATTATGGATTTTTCAAAATTGATATTAATACATGTCTTGTGTCCTTCACATTTGTAAATTAATTTTGTTGTTTGTTTTTAAAGAGAATTATTACATTTTCTGCTTAAAGCATTTAAAGTAAACTAATACCCACTCCCGAGCCCGACAGTAGATGGCGCAAGTTTAAAAACAATAGTCTAACTATCTATCTATAATAGTCTAATCTATCTATCTATCTACTCTTTGGTGACACTAAAATTATCTCTAAGACCATTAACAGATGTTAAACGGTAGGTATTCATTACAGTATTATATTTGTTTCACCAGCAGGTGTCAGCCAACATAATTTTCTGAAAATTCTTTTTTTGATATGTTGGTACCTAATGCGAAAAATATTAACGGATCTCCAAGAGTGCCTTGTCTAAGCACTTGATTATTTTCATAGTCATTGATAAAATGGTTTTAGAGAAACATGTAAATTTAAATTAATTGTAAATACTTCAAATGTTTAGACTCCATAAGAGATATATAGGGATATGTCCTGTCACTTTTTAATCCGATTTTGATGGATTAAAAGTGGGCGGGGCGATTAAAAAGGGGCGGGGCTTATTTTTTAATTGACCTTTTAGGTGACCCCACTCACATGATCGTCACGTGACCCTGCTCGTGACCCTCATGTGACACCCTATCATTGACATCATGACCCTACCGTGACCTCCATATGACCCCACCACGTGACCCTCATGTGACACCCCCTTCCCTCCCGTGACCTCCACATTAATCATTATTAAATTAATTATTCCTTTATTAATTGTATTATTATTATTTTCATTTATATTCATATCATTAATAATATTATTACTACTATCATTATTGTAATTATTTAATTCTGTTACGCATACCCAATCTTATTTAGTAGTATTATTGTAATCATTTAAAGTTATTTATAATTATTTAACTCCGGTATACATACCCAATCTTTTTATTAGTATTATTATGATTATTTTGAATTATTTAATTCCGTTACGCGCACCCAATCTTTAAGGTGGGAGGAAATCAGTCTTTGTTTCAGCCGTAAAAGCAGTCAGACTCTGAATACTTAAAGTTTCAAAATAAAGATTAAAAATAAAACTATATAAATCGTTTAGACGCATAAGCTTCCCCATCCGGAATCTGTAAATAAAAAGCTCAGGGTTCTCGCTCAGCCAGAATCCTGCGATGCAACCCCTCAGCTCTCCCTGTAAACAGCAAGCGTTTAACCTCAGTTACTGACCACTTACCAGTTGCAGCTTAGAACATAATAAGTCCATACACTCTACAGGTCACTGTCAGTTTGAGGGTCATAAGTTCACTCGGTCAGTAAGCAGTTAAAATAATACTCAACCTGTTCGAAGCGCCACGCGGGAGGAGACACAAGGGGGGAGATCTCGCTTTCTCTCAAAAAGCGAGAAATACTAAGCCGTCATGCTTAGTATTTATAAATAGCGGACACCCTGTCACAAAAAAAAAAATCGACAGGACGTTGTATTTCATGCCTTTACGTATCCTAAAAATCCCCATCACGCGGACAAACACAATGCCTGTATTATCAATAATGTATATATAAGGCCCTCTTCCCCTCCCACCTAATCGAAGGCATATACGGTGACTCCTCCGAAAAATGTCAAAAGACATTTATGTGTGAAATGTTTGTCTCCCCTTTATTATAACTTTCTTGCATCGTTACCATCAAGGCTCAGTATAAAATTAAGCATTGTAAAAATGAAAAATGATTGAACTTTTTGGTGCTGACTGCTGTTTCTTGTTCTTCATTCAATTTTGCACAAATATCCTATTTCTCAATAAACTATACATTAAAAGGGTGGCTCTTTTGGAAGTGGGTTTCTGTTATTACAAGTTAATCTCTGTCCTGCAGTATCAAGCAAATACACTTTATTTGTAAAGCACTTTCAGTTCTGCCTCACATAGGTTAAAAACAAAACAGAGAAAAAGGTTATATGGATGAAAGTAATTTATGAGGAATGGCTGAAAAACAGTTGTGGAGTTTAATGAAGAAACTGCATTAAATATGAAAACTTAACACAAGCTATCATCATGAAAAAGTTAAATGTTTTAACAGGGTCTGCTGTAAATGTCACAATTGAAAAGACATAATACAAGATGCTAATAAAAAATGATGTCTAATGATGTGTTAGTTGATTATGTCAACTTTCCATGAAGTTGAACTTATCTGCTGCAGGTAAGATATCAGGGGCTTCTCATTTTACCTCACTGTTGATTAATATAACACTTTACATACTAAAACACAGTTTTCTTCTTTAACAGAATTCTTTGTGAATTTTTACAACATTTTTTGAGTAAAAAGTTTAACCCTGGCTGAACACAAGTTGGGTCTTATTATTGATATGTCCATAAATTCTAAAACAAGACGATGATAAAACTGGTGCAGTTTCAAAAGCTTTTACAGTTGTCTTTGTCTAGTCTTTGAAACCCAGTTTGTAAAGTTTAGTACACCTTGTTTTTCAAACCTAAAGTTTTAGTGCTCTGTTAAACTAAAAGGCACAAATTACTAAAATGCCCCATTTCTTAATTCTATAGCGTAGTCTTTGCTGTTCCAATATGTTATATGTGTGCATAACCTGCAACAAGAATTATTGTCCTCTTTATAAATAAAACGTTTTGCTTTGGACGTCATGGATATTAGTGTTACTGCAGCATGCAGCAGCATGCAGCTTTGAGTAAGCTCAGACAAGCTTTCTGCCCTTCCTCCATGAATGTTGTTGCGTTTCAAAGGCAAAATCTAAAAAGTTTTACCATATTCCATTTTACACGTCTAATTCTGCGACTCATAGACATTTTCCACATTGTGGTGTGGGCTTGGATCAACTCGCCGTTCATTCTGGTAATGCAAATCTTCAAATAATTGGAACGTGTTTAAGGTATTTTTAGTTTGTAAATGTTTTGTTTGCTCTTTGACATGATATGTTTTTACTGCACATTATGCACAAATATTTCCAGACAAGTAAAATGTACAGAAAAAAATGACAACTCACTGTCCTCGACATATGTTATTTAGTTTAAAATGTGACAAACCCTGGCTCAATGACAAAATGCTCTCAGGAGGAGGAAGGGGTGCAACACACAGCATACACACAGCGACGTTGGCTTTTCGATCACTAAAATTTGTCTTCAAAACAACATTCAATTACATCTTTTCAACATTGGCTAGAACTGGATGATTGGTTGATCCACCATCAATCGTCGACCTTAACCAAAAGTTAATCTTTTTGACCCTAATTCCACATTGAATTGACATCTTTTGCTATCTGGGAAGATATAATTTACAGGAGACTGGTTTTGGTAAAACAAAACAAAAACATATTTACAAACACAATAACAAAGCAAACACTTAAAGGATTTAAATCAGATTAAATAAGACAAAATATAACCTAAAAACAAGAACAAGTTTCATGGCAAGATTTATTTTATATTTCTGAATATAAGCTTAAATTCTCCCAGAGGAATCAACATGGATATTTTCATATCCTGTTGTAGAGTGCTCCATGTTGATAGGACAGAGTGAGAAAATGCCTCTTTTCCAAGTCCTGTTTTTACTAATGGAGCACTGAAAGTGATAAAGTCCTGGGAACTAAGTCTTTTGCTGGACTAAATGACATATAACGGGATAAATAACACAGGATCAGACAGCTTTAAAGATGAAAATGTACCAATGCATGAGTTTATGGATTGATGATGATGGCCGGTTGAAATTTAAAGGAATATAAAGTACAGTGAGGTGTGAGAGATGTTGGTATGAACCGTAATTCTCCATGATAGACAGCATCTAATGCAGAGAGGTGGCAGGTGCATTATAAGAAACATCACAGTAATCTAGGTCACTGAGACAAGATGCTACCTTGCACTAAAGTAAATTATATTATTTAGTTAATGACAGGGGAAACCCTGAGCAATGAGAGCCTTAACAGCTTGGTATAATTTCTTTAGGTTATTTACGCATTTCACAATAATCGTGTTTTACTTTCGTTAAGGTAGCAGCCAGCAGATTTTTTAATTGATGGAAATGTAACCCATCAACTTCAGAATCATTTCTTCTTTGTGACTTCCCGGAGCTGATTTCTCCTTTCCAGGAGACCTGTTAATTCAGTGTTGAACCAGGAAATGACTCAACCCTTAACTCTCAGCTGATGAAACAGAGCACATTTGTCAATACAATAGTTAAAAATATCAAACAAATAGTCCCAGGAAAAATGTATGTCATCAAACAGATAAATGAACTTCCAATTGTAATGAAATATACCATGAAGAAAAGCCTGTTCTCTAAAATGCTTCATAGTTCTTTTTTACACAAGAACAAGCTCAAAATGGAGGATTTTAGTGTTTCAAACTGCACCATTTTGAATCTGTGTTGGGTAAAGAGGATGGATAGTATGAAGTTTATCAGGTGTCTAATTTCAATGGTTAAAAACATGCTGCTTTGTTTACGAGCAACGTTTACGATTGTCACTCAACTTATTTATTTTATAGCATTAATTGTTTGCATTTGGAGGACCTAGTTGCAAGAGACTATGTGCTGAAATTATAAAGGATTGTTCATTTGAAACAGAAATCAGAATGGAGTCAAATAATCAAAAGAATATCTGGTATAGTCAGATTTAACAACAGTGACAAAAAAACAACAACAATTTTACGCATCTTTTTTTATATATAGCTTTTACTTTGTGGGAAATTTCACATATAAAATAATCAATACATTATAAAATCTGCAATTAAATTACTCAAAGAGCTTTTTAAACTACACTTACATCATTTATATATACTCTCATCATTTAGTGTAGAGTATTTAATTTTTTTGTTTATCTGTGTGAGCTTTAATTGATGTTTGATTAAGTTAGGTGTGTTAGAAAACCAGAGAGCAAAAGTTCTGACATCAAGTCAGAACCTGACGGTGCACTGGAAAGTTTTCACACCCCATCCACACGTTGGTTACTGGTCAGACCTTTTTATCTATCGCTATCACTCAAACACAACGTCTTGTTGTTCCCTATTTGGCACTAAGGCAGTTTTTGCTTGGAAAAAGACAAGAAAATGTACACATTTTAAATCCCATGATAAATTTACTGAGAGCGGAATAATGGTACAATTTAAACAATTACGCAGTATACAGAAAGAGATGTGTTCACAAGAAATCTAATGACAGTGGATAACATATTAGGTAATGAGGAAAAAGGGGAAAATATGCTTGTAAGATTATCAATAATACCCGGACATTCAAGACGGTCTTAACTATGAAATTAAAAGCTCACATATATGTGAGAGGATTATTTTCTGTTTCTGCTTTTCTGTTTTGGCTATATTTTTTTTTTTTTCAAAAATGAAACAAATGTATACGATCTGACAAATGAGCTGAATGTATCCAGAAGCTTTTTAAATTATTGTATTTATTAAGGGGTATAAAGCTGTCCAAACCAGCCTATTATGAAAAAGTAATTGAATGAATAGATGTTATTATTCACATTTTTTGTAAGCTGAGGCTAATTTTATTACTCACACCAAGGTCTATTTAATGTCAGACCTGTAGCCCAAAGAATTCAGTTAAATAGATTCAGGCTAGAATATCTCAGAAGGCTACATATTTTGCCTGGATCTACATAAATTCAAAAGCAGAATTTGACATTTATCATCAGCATCTCTGTCTGATGAGGGTATCGTGCCATTTTATCCTTTCTCTTCAGACAACCAGTAACCAGGACAATATTATTTCCAAGAGTACACAAACAGCTCATCCAGGAGGCCGCAAAAGAACACAGAACATCTTAGGCACTGCACCTGACTTGTTTCAGTTAAGTTAATTAAAACTAGATTTATTGTTAATTTTTTGGAAGGTGTGCACCCTGGTAGGTTTCACGTAAAACTAACAATTCAGAAAAAGAACTATATACTCAATCAAATCTTGTGGTGGTCCGAGGCCAACTTGCCATGGGAGATCCTACCAGGAGTAGGAATCTCTGGAAAACATAGTTCTCAGAATCATAGCAGATTCAAGAGAGGGGTGATACATGGTGGATATTTGACATACTGACTAATTATTAAATTCATAATAAAAACTATATTTTGCTTCTTTTATTCTGCAAGTTTGCCCTTACTGCAGAGCCTTAAATTAATTTCTGCGTTGTAAGTTGTACCTCTGTGTCGGAATCTTTCCATTTACATTTGACTTTGCAGTTGTGGCACTTGAATTTCTCTGTGAGGCAGAATAAAGCCTATATCAATTCTATTCTATCCTATTTTTCTTGTATTTCATGTTTCAATCCTCGTAAAAAGTATTTATAAACAGAGAATGTAACTCTGTTTCTTGCTGAATATCGGGTTTACCGGCATCAGTCATTACAATTTAACAATTCCCCTCCATGTATGTGAGGACCAAATACTTTAAACTCAATTCTGAACTTGATAGGAAACCAGTTTAATGAATTAAAAAGACATAGTTATATTATCAAGCTTGTTTGAACCTATTAATAATGAGTCCACAGCATTCTGTATAAATTTTAAACGTCTTAGCGAGGCTTTGTCTAGTCTGGTTTACAGGCATTACAATTGTCTAATCGAGAAATATATGTGCATGTGCATGTTTTTCAAGTAAAGCTGCCAGCATATTTCCAATGTTCCCTAACAGTAAGATGCAAAAGTGTAAGATGAATTTCACATGTGGGTCTAGGGTGAGGTTCCCCCGTTTACAACTATAGATTTACTCGATTAACAAGTGGAAACAAATCAGTGACATATGTACAAGTGAATATTTGGTGCATCTTCTTTTGTCTGCTTGTGGATATACTTATTTCATTTATTTTTATTTGTTTTAACAAATAAAGGAAAACAAAATATGTGATGGTGCTATAATGTTCATTTCTGTTTTGTTAGAAGATAATAGCCAGGCAGTTGCTTTGGTTTTAGTGAGGAAGTCGATCAATTAAGTTTTATCAGGAAATTGGTGAGGTTTAAACGGCATGTATGATTAAAGAAAATAAAATGGTAATGGCCCAAGTATTGACGCTTGGAGAACCCCTTAGGTTAATAAAGCTTTCATGGAGAAGGACTCATTGTTTTTGTTTTGTTTTATAGTGAAACATCTATGTAATAGGTAGGAAGAAAACCAGATTGTTGCAGAGCTAGAAATACCAACAAGATGTTAATGCCAATGACCAAAAACATTCTGGTCTACAATAACGAACGCCACACTGCGCTCCAGTAGCACGAGCAGAGGAGAAATGTCTGTTTACATGGACGGAAAAGAGTGATATTTGCAAGACATACATACCATTTGCCGATTTAGTGGTTTCAGTGGTACATTTCTTTAACTTTTTTTTCCTGTGTAATTGATTACTGTAAGCAATGTTTCTGAGACAAATCTTTGAAATTGTACTAACTGCTGCACTCGCTTTATGCTAATGCTGGTTAAAATCGACTGTTATCAAACTGTGTTACTAATTAAAGTCTCAATTCCATTACTCTGTGCAAAGTAATGATTTCTATCTACGCTTTAGTAAATGATGAATAATACTAATCTGGTATTTCAAATGTTACTTTTGGCAGTTTTGCCAATCATGACAATCATGAAAAAGCAATGTATTGGATAGTAGAATATTTCAAAATCGTCTTCATATCATAATTAATAACATCCGTCCGTCCGTCCGTTGTCTTCCGCTTATCCGGGGTCGGGTCGCGGGGGTAGCAGCTTCAGTAGGGAGGCCCAGACGTCCCTCTCCCCAGCCACTTGGGCCAGCTCCTCAGGAGGAATCCCTGGCTCTTGGGATTAATAACATGACAAATTATAATACAGCAACAATCAGACAAACAAAAGCTGTAAAAGGTATAAAATGCATGAAAATAGAGCACAACATTAGTCTGTACGCGGATGATGTATTACTTTATCTCCAGCATTCAAATAATTCTCTTTTACAAGTAATTAGAATACTAGAATCTTTCTCTAAAGTATCAGATTACTTGTTAAACTGGTCTAAATCTAAATCTTAATAAATACAATAATTTAAAAAGCTTCTGGATACATTCAGCTCATTTGTCAGATCGTATACATTTGTTTCATTTTTGAAAAAAAAAAAAAATATAGCCAAAACAGAAAAGCAGAAACAGAAAATAATCCTCTCACATATATGTGAGCTTTTAATTTCATAGTTAAGACCGTCTTGAATGTCCGGGTATTATTGATAATCTTACAAGCATATTTTCCCCTTTTTCCTCATTACCTAATATGTTATCCACTGTCATTAGATTTCTTGTGAACACATCTCTTTCTGTATACTGCGTAATTGTTTAAATTCTACCATTATTCCGCTCTCAGTAAATTTATCATGGGATTTAAAATGTGTACATTTTCTTGTCTTTTTCCAAGCAAAAACTGCCTTAGTGCCAAATAGGGAACAACAAGACGTTGTGTTTGAGTGATAGCGATAGATAAAAAGGTCTGACCAGTAACCAACGTGTGGATGGGGTGTGAAAACTTTCCAGTGCACCGTCAGGTTCTGACTTGATGTCAGAACTTTTGCTCTCTGGTTTTCTAACACACCTAACTTAATCAAACATCAATTAAAGCTCACACAGATAAACAAAAAAATTAAATACTCTACACTAAATGATGAGAGTATATATAAATGATGTAAGTGTAGTTTAAAAAGCTCTTTGAGTAATTTAATTGCAGATTTTATAATGTATTGATTATTTTATATGTGAAATTTCCCACAAAGTAAAAGCTATATATAAAAAAAGATGCGTAAAATTGTTGTTGTTTTTTTGTCACTGTTGTTAAATCTGACTATACCAGATATTCTTTTGATTATTTGACTCCATTCTGATTTCTGTTTCAAATGAACAATCCTTTATAATTTCAGCACATAGTCTCTTGCAACTAGGTCCTCCAAATGCAAACAATTAATGCTATAAAATAAATAAGTTGAGTGACAATCGTAAACGTTGCTCGTAAACAAAGCAGCATGTTTTTAACCATTGAAATTAGACACCTGATAAACTTCATACTATCCATCCTCTTTACCCAACACAGATTCAAAATGGTGCAGTTTGAAACACTAAAATCCTCCATTTTGAGCTTGTTCTTGTGTAAAAAAGAACTATGAAGCATTTTAGAGAACAGGCTTTTCTTCATGGTATATTTCATTACAATTGGAAGTTCATTTATCTGTTTGATGACATACATTTTTCCTGGGACTATTTGTTTGATATTTTTAACTATTGTATTGACAAATGTGCTCTGTTTCATCAGCTGAGAGTTAAGGGTTGAGTCATTTCCTGGTTCAACACTGAATTAACAGGTCTCCTGGAAAGGAGAAATCAGCTCCGGGAAGTCACAAAGAAGAAATGATTCTGAAGTTGATGGGTTACATTTCCATCAATTAAAAAATCTGCTGGCTGCTACCTTAACGAAAGTAAAACACGATTATTGTGAAATGCGTAAATAACCTAAAGAAATTATACCAAGCTGTTAAGGCTCTCATTGCTCAGGGTTTCCCCTGTCATTAACTAAATAATATAATTTACTTTAGTGCAAGGTAGCATCTTGTCTCAGTGACCTAGATTACTGTGATGTTTCTTATAATGCACCTGCCACCTCTCTGCATTAGATGCTGTCTATCATGGAGAATTACGGTTCATACCAACATCTCTCACACCTCACTGTACTTTATATTCCTTTAAATTTCAACCGGCCATCATCATCAATCCATAAACTCATGCATTGGTACATTTTCATCTTTAAAGCTGTCTGATCCTGTGTTATTTATCCCGTTATATGTCATTTAGTCCAGCAAAAGACTTAGTTCCCAGGACTTTATCACTTTCAGTGCTCCATTAGTAAAAACAGGACTTGGAAAAGAGGCATTTTCTCACTCTGTCCTATCAACATGGAGCACTCTACAACAGGATATGAAAATATCCATGTTGATTCCTCTGGGAGAATTTAAGCTTATATTCAGAAATATAAAATAAATCTTGCCATGAAACTTGTTCTTGTTTTTAGGTTATATTTTGTCTTATTTAATCTGATTTAAATCCTTTAAGTGTTTGCTTTGTTATTGTGTTTGTAAATATGTTTTTGTTTTGTTTTACCAAAACCAGTCTCCTGTAAATTATATCTTCCCAGATAGCAAAAGATGTCAATTCAATGTGGAATTAGGGTCAAAAAGATTAACTTTTGGTTAAGGTCGACGATTGATGGTGGATCAACCAATCATCCAGTTCTAGCCAATGTTGAAAAGATGTAATTGAATGTTGTTTTGAAGACAAATTTTAGTGATCGAAAAGCCAACGTCGCTGTGTGTATGCTGTGTGTTGCACCCCTTCCTCCTCCTGAGAGCATTTTGTCATTGAGCCAGGGTTTGTCACATTTTAAACTAAATAACATATGTCGAGGACAGTGAGTTGTCATTTTTTTCTGTACATTTTACTTGTCTGGAAATATTGGTGCATAATGTGCAGTAAAAACATATCATGTCAAAGAGCAAACAAAACATTTACAAACTAAAAATACCTTAAACACGTTCCAATTATTTGAAGATTTGCATTACCAGAATGAACGGCGAGTTGATCCAAGCCCACACCACAATGTGGAAAATGTCTATGAGTCGCAGAATTAGACGTGTAAAATGGAATATGGTAAAACTTTTTAGATTTTGCCTTTGAAACGCAACAACATTCATGGAGGAAGGGCAGAAAGCTTGTCTGAGCTTACTCAAAGCTGCATGCTGCTGCATGCTGCAGTAACACTAATATCCATGACGTCCAAAGCAAAACGTTTTATTTATAAAGAGGACAATAATTCTTGTTGCAGGTTATGCACACATATAACATATTGGAACAGCAAAGACTACGCTATAGAATTAAGAAATGGGGCATTTTAGTAATTTGTGCCTTTTAGTTTAACAGAGCACTAAAACTTTAGGTTTGAAAAACAAGGTGTACTAAACTTTACAAACTGGGTTTCAAAGACTAGACAAAGACAACTGTAAAAGCTTTTGAAACTGCACCAGTTTTATCATCGTCTTGTTTTAGAATTTATGGACATATCAATAATAAGACCCAACTTGTGTTCAGCCAGGGTTAAACTTTTTACTCAAAAAATGTTGTAAAAATTCACAAAGAATTCTGTTAAAGAAGAAAACTGTGTTTTAGTATGTAAAGTGTTATATTAATCAACAGTGAGGTAAAATGAGAAGCCCCTGATATCTTACCTGCAGCAGATAAGTTCAACTTCATGGAAAGTTGACATAATCAACTAACACATCATTAGACATCATTTTTTATTAGCATCTTGTATTATGTCTTTTCAATTGTGACATTTACAGCAGACCCTGTTAAAACATTTAACTTTTTCATGATGATAGCTTGTGTTAAGTTTTCATATTTAATGCAGTTTCTTCATTAAACTCCACAACTGTTTTTCAGCCATTCCTCATAAATTACTTTCATCCATATAACCTTTTTCTCTGTTTTGTTTTTAACCTATGTGAGGCAGAACTGAAAAGTGCTTTACAAATAAAGTGTATTTGCTTGATACTGCAGGACAGAGATTAACTTGTAATAACAGAAACCCACTTCCAAAAGAGCCACCCTTTTAATGTATAGTTTATTGAGAAATAGGATATTTGTGCAAAATTGAATGAAGAACAAGAAACAGCAGTCAGCACCAAAAAGTTCAATCATTTTTCATTTTTACAATGCTTAATTTTATACTGAGCCTTGATGGTAACGATGCAAGAAAAAGTTAGAATAAAGGGGAGACAAACATTTCACACATAAATGTCTTTTGACATTTTTCGGAGGAGTCACCGTATATGCCTTCGATTAGGTGGGAGGGGAAGAGGGCCTTATATATACATTATTGATAATACAGGCATTGTGTTTGTCCGCGTGATGGGGATTTTTAGGATACGTAAAGGCGTGAAATACAACGTCCTGTCGATTTTTTTTTTGTGACAGGGTGTCCGCTATTTATAAATACTAAGCATGACGGCGCGAGGGTTGTAGAGAAAGACACAGTTTTTGTGTTGAGGGGTCAGATGATTGAGAGAAAGCGAGATCTCCCCCCTTGTGTCTCCTCCCGCGCGGCGCTTCGAACAGGTTGAGTATTATTTTAACTGCTTACTGACCGAGTGAACTTATGACCCTCAAACTGACAGTGACCTGTAGAGTGTATGGACTTATTATGTTCTAAGCTGCAACTGGTAAGTGGTCAGTAACTGAGGTTAAACGCTTGCTGTTTACAGGGAGAGCTGAGGGGTTGCATCGCAGGATTCTGGCTGAGCGAGAACCCTGAGCTTTTTATTTACAGATTCCGGATGGGGAAGCTTATGCGTCTAAACGATTTATATAGTTTTATTTTTAATCTTTATTTTGAAACTTTAAGTATTCAGAGTCTGACTGCTTTTACGGCTGAAACAAAGACTGATTTCCTCCCACCTTAAAGATTGGGTGCGCGTAACGGAATTAAATAATTCAAAATAATCATAATAATACTAATAAAAAGATTGGGTATGTATACCGGAGTTAAATAATTATAAATAACTTTAAATGATTACAATAATACTACTAAATAAGGTTGGGTATGCGTAACAGAATTAAATAATTACAATAATATCAATGATAGTAGTAATAATATTATTAATGATATGAATATAAATGAAAATAATAATAATACAATTAATAAAGGAATAATTAATTAATTTAATAATGATTAATGTGGAGGTCACGGGAGGGAAGGGGGTGTCACATGAGGGTCACGTGGTGGGGTCATATGGAGGTCACGGTGCAAAATCTTTTTTGGACTATGAATTATGAAGGACATGTTAAAATCTGTTATGGTTTTAGAATAATCAGCAATTACATTTAGAGCTAGCTAGCTAACAACCACTTATTTTAGCGTTACTTTTTGAAAATTCAAAAACACGGTTATATATAAAGTTTTG
This sequence comes from Fundulus heteroclitus, assembly GCF_011125445.2. Lineage (NCBI taxonomy): Eukaryota > Metazoa > Chordata > Actinopteri > Cyprinodontiformes > Fundulidae > Fundulus > Fundulus heteroclitus. The sequence continues at coordinate 376,094 of NC_046366.1, read as the reverse complement.
CGCACATCGCACAAAAAATGTAGGAGGAGTTTAACAAGAAAGGTTTAATCTTTGTAGCCATGTAGCGCAAAAACTAGCTAGTAAACAAGGGTGTGCAAATTCCCTTCATGATGCAGAATCATCCAATTAACAAAGTGATATCAAGTTTTTGAGTGTGGGACCAGTAGTTTGGTAGTTACAGGCCAAAACGCATTGTCCTTTGTTATAGCGCCCCCTAGTTGTTGAGGGGTCTGAGTTTCTGGGTTTGAGTAGCGGTGAACGTTCTGTACTTGGATACCTGATTCAATAGGTTCGTTACAAGTCTGCATGGGCCGCCCAACGCGTTTTAGCGGAGAAGAATAATTATTAACTTAAACTGCAAGCAGTTATTGACGGGTTCCAAGCCCACCCACGCCCCGCCCCCTTGAGCATGTTCCTGGACTTCAGTTCAGCGTTCAACACCATCATCCTACAGCATCTGTTGGAAAAACTGAAACATCTGGGCTTCAGCACACCTCTTTGCAACTGCCTGCTAGACTTCATCACCAACAGACCTTAGTTGGTCTGGGTCGGACAGAATACCTCTGATGTTATCACCCTCAGCAAGGGCTTTCCTCAAGGCTGTGTCCTGAGCCCCCTGCTGTTCACCCTGATGACACACGACTGTGTCCCCAGGTTCACCACCAATCCCATCGTGAAGTTTGCAGACGACACAACGGTGGTGGGCCTGGTTAGAGATGACTCTTCTTTTGCTGCCTTATCTACTTGTTCATTTCCTTTAATTCCATAATGTGCCGGTATCCATACAAAATTTATAATTAAACCCATCATATTTATTCTACATAGTGTCTGTTGAATTTCTATAAAAAATTTCTGGCCTGCTTTCTGAGTGATTATACTGCAAACTAACTAAGGACGAACTACAATCTGAACATATGACTGATCTTAGTGGCTTAACTTCTGTAACCCATTGAACAGCTAATAATATTGCAATCATTTCTCCTGTATAAACTGAAAGTCCATCACTTATTCTTTTCCTAATTTTAACATTAAATTCTGGTACGATAAAGGCTACTCCTATTTAATTTGTTATATTTTAAGAGGCATCTGTATACGTTTTTACATAAGTATAGTATTTATTAATATATTCCTGTTTTATATACTTTTCAACAAAGTAAAACCTACCCTAGCATCTGGAATTATCCATGGTTGTATAACTGATAATGGAACTGTTTGACTTATACTAATCTGATCTATTTAGAATTCTGTTATTTTTTTCCTGCACAGTCCAATTAAAACTTCGAATATCTTTTACTTCTTTTTCCTAACAGGGTTTTATTACCTGCAGAGTTGGATGATCCTTTCTATGACCTTTTAAGTTAGCCCAATAATTTAATGTTAATTGCTTTCTTCTAAATGGCATTTCTCCCATTTCTACTAATAATGCTGCTGTTGGAGTAGTTTTAATTGCTCCTTTACATAATCTCAATGCTTGATACTGAATCTGATCTAATTTTAGATTTGTCTCTGCTGCTGAATTATAAAAAATACCTTCACGATCACTGATCTAATTAATCCTGTATATATATATTTCTTTAGTGCTATTCTATCTGCTCCCCACTCCCTACCAATTAAACATGTCATAATATTTATTACTTTCTTGCATTTGTCTAAGACTCTTTGAATGTATATATTCCATGTTATTCTTTCGTCACACCAAACCCCTAAAAATATAAATTGTTTCACTCTTTCTATTTCTTGATTATATAATTTTAATATAACATCATTAATTTTTTTCCTTGAAAAGAACATTGTTTTAGTCTTATCCACTGGGAATTTAAATCCCCATTTTAATGACCATTCTTCAACTTTAAAAATAGCTTCTTGCATCTTTTTAGTAATAAATTCCAAATTCCTTCCTCTCTTCCACATAGCTCTATCATCATCAAAAAGAGAAAAACCCATTCCATTATCTATATTTTGAAACACATCATCTATCATTATTGAAACTAATAAAGGACTTATACTTCCCTGTGGAGTACCATTGGTCTGTACTAATATATATATATATATATATATATATATATATATATATAGTACAGACCAAAGGTTTGGACACACCTTCTCATTCAAAGAGTTTTCTTTATTTGAATGAATGAATGATGTGGAATTTATAACTTAACAAAAAAGTGTGAAACAGCTCAAAATATGTCTTATATTCTAGGTTCTTCAAAATAGCCACCTTTTGGCATCTTGGGCTTGCATGTTTCTGGCCAGGGCTCTGGAGTTTGTTAACCTGACCCTAGCCAGATAGATTTCGCTCCGCCTAGCTCCACTCATCCATCTGGGACAGATCCATAGGAATGGCATTTCAGAAGGCTGGGCCTTATCAAAAATCCTTGCATATGATTGGATAAGCCACTTGTCTGTCATCTTTATCGACGAGCTATTTCAACCACTCACACCGAAGTCAACCCGTGACGCTGATGAGAGCGACGCAGGAAAAACCAAAACTTTTTTTTTTAAATGTGTTTGCGGCTCTAGTGGCACGCGTTTTATTGACAGTGAGCTGACAGGAAGAGGGGGGAAGACAGCCGGCAAAGCGCCACGGGTCGGAGTCGATCCCGGGTCGACCGCGTCGAGGACTAAAGGCCTCCTAACATGGTTTGTGCTAACTGCTCCGCCACGGGCGCGCCCCAGAAAACAAAACTTGCCAAATTCAGTCGGGAGAAGGGCGAAACCTAACCTGACAAAAGCCAGCTGTATGTTGCACCGCCTAGCTCCACTCACATACATCTGGGACACCGCCGGTAGAAAGTGATTTCTCCAACCAATTTTATGGTCTGGCCAATCAGGACGCAGGGCTGGCATTTCATAGATGTGACGTAGTGGAGACGCGACCATGACGTGAGACTGTTTTGATAGCAATGGCGGCTCGTTGAGGAAGCAAGCGTTAACATTGATGCTGCTATTTCTTCCGTGTTGTCCAATCTACCTAATATTGTTTCATTAAAAGAACATCAGAGAACGCCTCTGAAGGCTTTTGTCGGTGGAAACAATTTTTTCGCCCTTCTCCCGACCGGATTTGGCAAGTTTTGTTTTCCAACGCGCAGATGCGGACCCCCCCCCCGGAGCGGTTAGCGGTTAGCGCTAACTATGTTAGGAGGCCTTTAGTCCTCAACGCGGTCGGCCCGGAATCGACTCCGACCCGCGGCGCTTTGCTGCCTGTCTTCCCCCCTCTTCCTGTCAGCTCACTGTCAATAAAACGCGTGCCACTAGAGCCGCAAACACATTATTATTTTTTTATTTTTTTTTCCTGCGTCGCTATCATCAGCGTCACGGGTTAGCTTCGGTGTGAGTGGTTGAAATAGCACATCAATAAAGATGACAGACAAGTGGCTTATCCAATCATATGCAAGAATTTTTGATAAGGCCCAGCCTTCAGTAAAGGCAATTCCTATGGCGATGTCCCAGATGTATGTGAGTGGAGCTAGGCGGAGCAACATACAGCTGGCTTTTGTCAGGTTAGGCGAAACCATCGTTTCCACCAACAAAAGCCTTCAGAGCCATTCTCTGATGTCCTTTTAATGAAACAATATTAGGTAGATTGGACAACACGGAAGAAATAGCAGCATCAATGTTAACGCTTGCTTCCTCGATGCGAGCCGCCATTGTTGTCTGAATGAAAACAGTCTCACGGTCGCTTCTCCACTACGTCACATCTATGAAACTCCAGCCCTGTGTCCTGATTGGCTGGACAATAAAATGGGTTGAAGAAATTACTCTCTATGGAAGATGTCCCATATGGATGTGAGTGAAGCTAGGCGGAGCTAGGTGGAGCGAAATCCATCTGGCTATGGTCAGCTTAGGAGTTGTTACAGCCATCCGAAAGTCTTGATAGACATCAAGTCTGTTGTGAGCTTTGTTCTTATTTACAAAAGAGCACTGAAGGCATTCTCAGACAGGTAGGTGGTGCTGAATGGTAGAATGACCCGCATCAGTGTGTGTTCGGCCAGTCTGGGTGCAAGAATGTGTCCTTCTACTTTCCAAAACTTTTGTATGCATCTTTTTGGAAATATTTTTTTTATACAAAATCAGCTTAGATGTCACAAAGCTCATCTTCACAGCAAATGTGTTCCATGTCTTTGATAGTGGAAAAGTAGGGGTTCATCACCCATCTTTCTCTTGATAAATGTCAGCGAAACGGCTTTTCATCTCCGCACAGAGCAGGTTCAGGTCCTGGATAAACTCCAGGACCTGCATAAACACGCACAAATAGTGTAAAACATGAAAATGTCGGGGACATATACTGCTGTGATCCAAAACTCATTCAGCTTTTCGTACAGTGATCCACTCTGCTCTTGCAGGAACTCTTATTCTTTTATTTCAGTCCCAGAAAACGCGCAAGCACTTGTCCCCGTGACAGCCACTGCACCTCTGTGTGCAACAGCAGTGTCTGATATGCTTCATCATCACGCAGCTGGGCAAAGATTCTTTTGTTCAAAGGATGAACTTTGATAAAATTTACAACGATAACATTTGAGAGGATGTTACTGAGGTCTTCTGAAAGTTTTCTTCCTGCCAAAACTTGATGATGGAGCATGCAGTGAAGGATTATACATCCTAGGGCTTTTTCTTTCCAGTAGAAGGGCGACTGTGGCTTGAGTAGTTGTCTGGCAACCAGAAGGTTGAGGGTTCGATTCCAGCTTCCCCTTGCCACATGTCGATGCCCCCTTGGGCAAGGCACTTAACCCCAAGTTGCCTACCGAGCTGCGTCTTGGTGTATAAATGTGTGCGTGAGAGCGACTGGGTGAATGTGGCTATAGTGTACAGCGCTTTGGGTGGTCAGCATGACTGGAAAAGTGCTATATAAGTTCAGTCCATTTACCATTTAAGTAACTGTTAAAACCTGTTTTTCCCCATCATTGCTGCTGCTCCATCCATACAACAATGAACCTGGTTTTCATAAGTCAAGTTATTGGATATAAAATTACAGTTAATAGCTATAAATATATCATGACCTGCTGACATTGTTTAAATTTGTGGACATAAGAATCTCTTGTTTCAAGCCATCGTTATCAATGTATTGCACATGGACTCATCTGACACCGTTGTTGTTTCATCCAACTGAATGGCAAAAGGAGAATTCCCAAACTTTTTATGCAACTAGTCTTGACAGTTTTCAGCAATTTTATCTATTCTGTCCTTGACGGTATTGTTGGAGAGTGGGACAGTTTTCACTTTATCTGCCGCTTGCACACCACACATCAGTTCCACAATTTTCAGGCAGGCCTGTTTGACAAGATGTTCTCCAATACTGTGTGACTTTTAGCCCTGACAATTAAAAGTAAACACTCAAAAGATGCTTCTGTAGCTCTGTGTAAATCGCTACCTGCTTTTTCAAATGCTTTTCTGATGTCAATGGATCTTTTCGGCAGTGCCAACTGCTTTTTCTTCTCAAAGTATTCCCAAGCTTTACCCATAGCTTGGGACACCAAGAGACACATGTTTGGTCTCTTGGTGTCGTTTAAAGCCGGGCATACATTGTACGATATTTTCAGTCATTGTACTCATATACAGCTCAAACTGTAGTATGAAACAGCAGGGTTTAAACTGCTCACGATATGTGTTCTTACACTGTATGGCCCGACGCTCTGATGCGATCTTGGTGCTCACACTGTACATCTAAAAACCACACGTTGGACTCAGCCCCGCAGGGAGATGGCGCTACTTAGACTTGTCTATCTGGAAGCTCAATGTAACAGTAGAAGAAGAAAAAGACGGAAGTGCCAATGCTATCTGTTAAATATAAGGCTCACAAGAACGAAACGTGTTGCCTTGGCAAATGTACGTGTTGCACCTCCCTAGTTTGACTCCATGTCAAACCTACTGCCGCCATGCTTCTCTCCACTCTTATGTTTTCATCTGAGAAGAAAAGGAAGAATTCCCTTGTTTGCACATGCGCTGTGCGCGAGGTTGGGGAAATCGGCTCGTAGACGCATATAGCTCTGCTTCAACAGCATGACGCGCTCCGGATCACTCACGAGGGCTGACTGAATTTCAAACGGACTGTCTGATTCCTGATCGGGAGGTGGTCATGAGAGGCTAATCGTCCCTCGTTACCCCTTGTATACTACACAACGCAGGACGCACGATGCCACTGAAACTCAGCCCGATCCAAATAATTCTCGCACGACTAAAGACTTGGCCCGAAAAGGGCAAAAACTCGTACAGTCTATGCCTGGCTTAAGTTTATTCGGCTTGATGCTGTCATTTGCAAGCTTCTCACCACAAATTACACACTTGTGGTGTGACGTGTCCTGTACTTCGATAAATCCAATTTCAAGGTAACTGTCCAAGTATTGTCTTTTCTTTTTTTGATTAGAGAAAATCCTTATTTTTACATTTCTCAGCTTTGTCAGAAACTCCAGAACATTCAGGTAGATGCCCTAACAATCACCTGGATCACAGACTACCTGACAAACAGACCATAGTTTGTGAGATTGAAGGGTTGTGTGTCTAACCAGGTAGTCAGCTGCACAGGAGCGTCACAGGGGACTGTACTCTCACCATTCCTTTTCACGCTTTACACCTCAGACTGTGAATACAAGACAGACTCCTGTTATCTGCAGAAATACTTAAATGAATGCTGTCAGTGGATTCATAAGAGATGGACAGGAAGCTGAGTTCAGGGAGATGGAGGACTGCTTTGTGACATGGTATGGAAACAATCATCTCAATCTGAATGTGCATAAAACAAAGATGATGATTGTAGATTTCAGTACCAACACTATTACCATACAGTGAGAAGAAGTGGAGGTGGTGGAGGAGTATAAATACCTCGGTGTTCACCTAGACAACAAACTGGACTGGAGAGGCAACAAGAAGGGACAGAGCAGACTGTACTCCATGAAAAAGCTTACGTCTTTCTGGGTTTGAAGCAAATGCTACAGATCTTCTATAAGTCTGTTGTGGAGAGCAGGATCTCCTCTTCCATCATTTGTTGGGGTAGCAGCATCAGAACACATGACTTAAAGAAGCTCAACAAGCTTATAAAGAAGGCTGGTTCTGTTCTGCAGACCCTTCTAGAACCTTAGGCGATGACTTTGCAGAGAAGTATTCTTCATTAAATTAAGAAAATTATGGACAACCCTTAGCATTCTTTTCATTGGTACATTGATGTACAACAACAGTGTCTTCAGTCAGAGGCCTCTTCAGAACTGATGTAAGACAGACCGCTACAAGGGATCCTTTCTGCCTCCAGCCATTACCATTACCAGAAACCCCTACGAGTTACACTAGCATCTGATTTCCCTTTGAGATTAATAAAGTATCTTTGAATTTCAATTCAATTCAATTCAATTTTATTTATATAGCGCCAAATCATGAAACATGTCATCTCAAGGCACTTTACAAAGTCAAGTTCAATCATATTATACAGATTGGGTCAGATTATACAGATTGGTCAAAAATGTCCTATACAAGAAAACCAGTTGATTGCATCAAAGTCCCGACAAGCAGCTTTCACTCCTGGGGAACCGTAGAGCCACAGGAAGAGTCATCTGCATTGTACATGGCTTTGCTGCAATCCCTCATACTGAGCAAGCATGAAGCGACAGTGGGAAGAAAAACCACCCATTAACGGGAAAAAAAACCTCCGGCAGAACCGGGCTCAGTATGAACGGTCATCTGCCTCGACCGACTGGGGTTACAGAAGACAGAACAGAGACACAACAAGAGAAACAAAAAGCACAGAAGCACACATTGATCTAGTAATCTGTTCTACATTAGATGGTAGTAGCGGGTGAGCCGTCTTCTCTGGATGATGTCACAGTTAACAGAACGCCAGACCAGGTGTACCTACTATGAAGAGAAAAGAGAGAGAACAGAAAGTTAAAGCAGAAATGACAACACATAATGCATAATTGAAGAACAGTAGAACTCAATATAGTGAGAAAATTAGATCCTGATATACTCCAGTAACCTAAGCCTATAGCAGTAAAACTATAAAGGTAGCTGAGAGTAACATGAGTCACTAGTTATAATTTTTGTCAAAAAGAAAAGTTTTAAGCCTAGTCTTAAAAGTAGACAGGGTGTCTGCCTCACGGACCAAAACTGGGAGTTGGTTCCACAGGAGAGGAGCCTGATAGCTAAAGGATCTGCCTCCCATTCTACTTTTAGAGACTCTAGGAACCACCAGCAGACCTGCAGTCTGAGAGCGAAGTGCTCTGTTAGGAACATACGGGGTAATCAGAGCTCTGATATATGATGGAGCTTGATTATGAAGGGCTTTATACGTTAGAAGAAGAATTTTAAATTCTATTCTTGATTTAACAGGAAGCCAATGAAGGGAAGCTAAAATTGGAGAAATATGATCCCTCTTGTTGATTTTCATCAGAACTCTTGCTGCAGCATTTTGGATCAGCTGAAGGCTTTGAACTGCATTTTGTGGAATTCCTGATAGTAAAGAATTACAATAGTCCAGCCTTGAAGTAACAAATGCATGGACCAGTTTTTCAGTATCACCCCTGGACAGAATGTTTCTAATTTTGGCGATATTCCGGAGGTGAAAAAAGGAAACTCTGGAAACCTGTTTAATATGGGATTTAAATGACATGTCTTGGTCAAAAATAACACCAAGATTTTTTACTTTATTACCAGAGGCCAGTTTAATGCCACCCAGATTAAGTGATTGGTTAAGAAGTTTATTTTTTGAGGACTCTGGCCCAAAGATTAAAACTTCGGTCTTGTCAGAATTTAGATGCAGGAAATTTAAAGTCATCCAGCTTTTGATGTCATCAAGACATGACTGCAGTCGAAGTAATTGATTGGATTCATCAGGATTTATGGATAAATATAGCTGAGTATCATCAGCATAACAGTGGAAATTAATCCCATGCTGTCTGATAATTTTGCCAATCGGAAGCATATATATAGTAAAGAGAATTGGTCCAAGGACTGAACCCTGTGGTACTCCACAGGTGACCCTAGAGTTTGAGGAAGATTTATTATTAACATGAACAAATTGGAATCTGTCTGACAGATAAGATTTAAACCAGCCTAATGCTTTCCCCTTAATCCCTACAGTATGTTCAAGTCTTTGTAGGAGAATATTGTGATCAACTGTATCAAACGCAGCACTGAGATCTAACAGGACAAGTATAGACACAAGTCCATTATCTGAGGCCATGAGAATATCATTAGTGACCTTCACCAGAGCTGTTTCAGTGCTATGATGAGCTCTGAAGCCTGACTGAAACTCCTCAAGTAGGTCATTACTTTGTAAATGTTCACAAAGTTGATTAGCAACTACTTTCTCAAGAATTTTAGATAAGAAAAGAAGATTAGATATAGGTCTGTAGTTTACTAGCTCATCTTGATCAAGAGAAGGTTTCTTAAGTAAAGGTTTAATAACAGCTACTTTCAAAACCTGTGGTACATATCCATTTACTAAGGATAGATTAATCATGTCTAAAATAGTGCCACTGATCAAAGGGAATATGTCCTTAAACAACTTGGTTGGGATTGGGTCTAACATACAGGTAGAAGGTTAGATAGCTCAGAAAGCTCTACTGCTTCTAAACAGTTCAAACACTGCGCAGATTCTAAAGATTCCTCCAATGCTGCCTCACTTACTGAGGACGAGGTAATCATGTTTGGGAGGATGCCAATTATTTTATTTTTAATGGCATCAATTTTATTTATGAAGAATCCCATAAAATCATTACTACTGAGAGCTAAGGGAATGGATGGATCAACAGAGCTGTGGCTCTGGGTAAGTTTGGCAACTGTACTAAAGAGAAATCTAGGATTATTTTTATTCTCTTCAATTAATGATGAAAAATATGCTGCTCTAACTCTGCGGAGGGTCTTGTTATACAACAATAGTCTGTCCCTCCAGATTAAGTAGGATTCCTCTTGGTGTGTAGAGCGCCATTTTCTCTCCAATTTCCTAACATTGTGCTTCAAGGAACGCAGCTCTGAATTAAACCAAGGAGCCAGCTTCCTGTGAATAATCACCTTCTTTTTCAAGGGAGCTACATTGTCTAATGCAGAACGCAATGAGGAAGTCACATTGTTAGCAAAGGTATCGATTTGTGAATGGGAAGAAACAGCAATGCTGCCATCTACAGGGCATTTCTGCAATACTGAGGATATTAAGAAGGGGACAGACTCTTTAAGTTTTGATACAGCATTATCCGATAAAAATCTACTATAATGGAACCCTCTTTTGGGGGTGGAGAATTCAGTTAGATTAAACTCAAATGTTATTAAAAAATGATCAGACAGGACAGGGTTGTGAGGAAATACTGTTAATTCTTCACAATCAATGCCATATGTCAGCACAAGGTCTAAAGTATGGAGCCGAGAGTGCGTCAGTTCATGCACATTTTGAGCAAAACCAATTGAATCTAGGATAGTTTTAAAGGCTACACTAAGGTTATCACATTCAGTGTCAACATGGATGTTAAAATCACCCACTATAATAACCTTATCAGTATTTAATTTAATTAAATTGAATTAACACAGCTAACTCCTCTACTTTGTGATAGCACTAACCTTTCCTATGATGATGGATGGAAACGCAGGTCTATATCTTCTTCTCCCTGCCCATCTCCTTCGGCTCTTTCTCCTTACCACCTGGGTGAGTCGCTGCCGTTATGGCTGGGCTCTTAGCCAGGATTAGTAGCTGATCCTTTGTTTATACAATGCCTATATGTTGCCCTCCTTTGTCTCCGAAATCAAAATCCATGTAAAATAAAATGAGCAGCATAATTGACCACAAAATGGCTAGTTCCATGTTGGGAGTTGGAACGTTGAAGAGACAGGGATTTACACACACTATTAGAAGAAGAAAAAAAAGAGATTAAAAAAATATTTTAAAATGTGATAAAATATGGAGTCACTGTCACAAGCTGCCAGCTTTTGCTGATGTATTACATCATGATTAATAAAGTACTGAGAGTAACCAGAAAGATTTGTTTAAAAAAAATTATCTTTGCTTACATTTACTTTTGTATTTTTTATAATGTTATTTAAAGAACTCTTTTTGGTCACCATATTTCATTTGTAGACTTGCAGTCTTGAAAAAATAGAAACACAAATCATATAATTTGTTTTTTAACAACTAAAGAAAAGTGGACTTTAAAATGTCCACTCCATAATTTGGCAGTTTTTACAATTAGCAAAAACAGCTGCCTTCATTTGTAAACTTATTTGGGCCAACTCTTTCTTTATTTCAGCATGTTGAGGTTTGCTTGTGTGCCGTTTCGCACAACACTCTAAATTACTAGAACCCTTGCATCACATTGATTCTTCTGTTTTCAGCCAGTCTATTGTAGATTTACTGCTGGATCTGGGATCATTGTCATGCTGATGATCCAGTTTAGTTTATAAGCTGGCCGACAGATTACCTTGCATTGGACTCTAAAATGCTTTCTGTACAGATAATTTCTTGACTGATGCAGTAACTTCAAGTTGCAGGTCAAAACAAGCCCCAACCATCACCCCTACACTGGCATGCCAGTTGAGAAGAGGCGTGTGATCTTTAAATCTTTTCCGAATAGACATTGTTCAAAGCGGAGAAAGTGCACTTTAGACATTAATAATCTTTTGAGATATAAGATATAGCAACAAAAGCTTACAATTTTTCAGGCCACTAAAGTTGTCAACCTTTGTTCCACAGAGAGCTACAGTTGGATTTAGGAGGACATTACCTGAACTTGGAGACGGAAACCACGACAACCAATCCCCCTGCAATTTCAACAGTGATTCTGTTACTCTTGCACACCCACAGAATCCAGTGGCCATGGAGATCAGTCCCTCACAGACAATAACAGACCTGGCGAAAAAGAACTTATTTAACTTTGAAAGCCAGGAGTCAGATGAAGTCCCAGACCCAGAGGTTCCAGGAGTGGAAGAAGCTGCAGAGGAGAAAAATGAGAAAAGAGATGAATATGACTACCTTGTTTCTGAAACTAATGTAGAGAAGGGAAAAGAGGCAGAGGATGCCAGTGACAAAGAAGAGGAAGAAATTGGTGGGAGGGGAGAAATTGAGGGAGAAGATCAAAGAAGAGGGGAAGTGGAAGAAGGGGGAAATGAAAGAGGAGAACTAGAAGAAGATACCCAGCAAGGAAGAGAACAAGAAATTGAAATAGAACAAAGAGGAAAAGTAGATGGAGAAGATAAGGAAAAAAATGAATTAGAAACTGATGATCTGTGGAAGAGAAAAATCGAAGGAGAGGATGAAGGTAGAGAAGGCTTGAATGAAGTAAATCAATGGATAACAGGAATCTTGGGAGAAATGAGGGAAGCTTTTTCATCAGATCAGCCTTTCTTCAATGAAAATCCACAAAGTTTAATGTCTGAGCCCCCAGTCATCACTTCAGATCCACCAAAATCCATACTGCTGGAGACCTGGAACCGTGACTTAAACAACAGAGATGATCTCAGTTATAGCCACCTCAGTGACAGCTTCCAGGCAGAGCTGGCTGTTGTGCACTCAGACAGTGATGCCAGGCACGACCAATGGGTAGCCTTAGCATCATGTGATGAGACTAACCATTTAACAAAAAACAGAGCCAGTGCTGATGACACATGCACTAAAGAGAGCAGGAATGAGGATGGGGTGGAAGAACAAAATACTGAAGTGCTGACGTTGGAAGAGGGGGAGATGAATGAGCAAAAGGAGAAGAACAGTAGAGTCATGGAGGAAGGTGAAGTACAGATTAAGTCGAGAAGAGATCTTTTCTTGTTCTCTCCTTCAGTGAACTCCACAGCCAGCTCAGCTGATCCTGATAGAAAGGTACATTTCACTTTGTTTCTGCCTTTTCCTGTTTAGAGTCAAATGATTAAAGTTGAAACCAAACATTACATATTTTGTATATAATCATTCATAATTTCTTTTATCATTTGAAACTAAAACTGTGTAGAGTTTTCCGTTTTAGATCACTTAGATGGCCAAAAATTGTTATCCAATTGTCTAAACAGTGAGATGTTTTTTTTTATTTAAATCAAGAAGAGAGAAGGTTAAAGCACCTTTTGTCAAACCCCTAACCCTCATTCCAAAGTGATAGGTATGACACCCACTTCCAATCCCGCCCTCATGGATGTCCCTCCCCCTCTGTTACCCCTGCCACATCTGGTATGATGTCACTACGTGACCTGCGACCTATGATTTATGACATGAGACATATGACCTGTGATTTATGACATATGATATGACCTATGATTTATGAGCTGTGACCTATGACTGCCTTAATCATTAGTAGATGTGTGCCTAGTGGCCATTTTGAGACAATTAGTGACCTCTTTATGATTAGCATGATACTGGCTTTTAACTCAAACGGCCCCTACATTATGAGCAGATTTGTGCCTTGCAGCCAGTCTAAGGCCGTTTCTCAATTCACGAGAACGCGAGTCCGTACTTGCGTTCTCGTCAAGTCTGTTCTCGGTAAGAACACAGGAAGATCGGACTTGACGAGAACGCGAGCACGCAGCATGTATTGTGTATTGGAACAAAAGGGTACTTGTGACGTCATCACACCCGCAGCTCTTGAGCATTTCTTTAACGTTCAAAACTATTTATACACTACACCATCATATCTTATTGAAAACTTTTTTTATTAATTTCTAAAAAGTCTAAAAAATATCTAAAAAAATTACAGAACTGTGGATATAAAACCAGCAATAGTGGGAATTTCTTTGTTGGGAGTTGTAATTGTTGTAGTTGTAGAGGCGATAGAATCTTCTTTAAAAAAAAAAAAAATCAGCACTTTGTAGAAGCAAAATGAGCAATACGAGCAATATTGCTGTTGCTTCGGTCGTTGGTCAGCTTTACCAGCAGGCTGAAGAGGAGGTGATGCAGTTGAGGAGACAAATCCGAGCAAGGAGAAGATTGATGCGGCAGAGGAGGCTCAGAAGGCAGGCTTTGCTTACCCATCTATTGCCAACTGGTAGGCATTTTAAGATTGACAGCCTATTTCCTACTTTTATCTTTAAAAAAACATTGAGGATGGTATTAAAACGTGATCAGGTTGAAATTGTGACTATTTTTCTATAAATAATTAAAATGAAGACCCAATTTTAAAATTAGTAACAGTAGGGTTAAGCTACTTACTGATTAAGAAAAGAAAAAACATATTTTTATGTCTGTCCACCTTTACATTGATTAATCTATAAATTATGTGCAATTAGTTCAGCTCATTTTTCAGTGAAGGAGGAGGTTGACCCAGAGGAGGACGACCATCCGGCGGCTGAAGACAGGCAGCTGTCTGCATGTTTAAGTGAACATGACTACACCTGACCTAACGTAGATCAGTTCTAGTCATGTTCACATACTGCTTCATTTCATTTTTTTCACCACCTGTGAAAAAACATTAAATAATCATTAAATAATTTACATTCCAACTATTTTTAATTGTAAGTTTATAGGTGTTGTCTATTTGTATAATATCTTAATGAGTTATTTCTTTGTTTTAAACCATGTTAGTAACTGTTAATAATTTGTTGAATATATTACACCTTCATTCTTTTCCAAAGATTAAACATTTGTAGAAAATAAACGTCTGTTATTTTCATTTACTATTATTACTATTGTTTTCTTTCCCTCTTTCTCCTCTCAATATTTCGTGTCCTGACTCAGAAGAAACTCACTTAGATAGGAAAAACATTTATAGAATTTATTTATTTATTTTATATGCTGCTGTCGTCCTTGGCAGACATTTGCAATTTATTCCAGCAAGTATTGAGTTAATAAAGCAACACACGTCAGTCAGATAAACACAAAACAAATAAATCATAACCAGCGGTATTATGCACACCACTTTTTTTAATTACGCACTAACTCTGTAAACAGGCCACATAGGGAAGCTTAAAGGTATAATGTTCTCGCCTCAAACGATCTTAAAACGTACTTTTGAAGAACAACAGCAGCAGAAAAGGGAATTTTTAACTTACCGTTGTGAGCTCTGTTTGCGCTGTCTCGAATCAAGCTGCGGCCGCGGTGCATTCTGGGCAAGCGGTCAGTCTGAAGAACGCACAAGTCTGCTCTGTGCATGCTCGATAAAGAGGGCAGGCGAGAACAACATCCGGGGAATTCGGCGCGTTCTCGATTTAGCGTTCTCGGGTATTGGAACAGTGCTCGGGCTGAGGCTGATGACGTGTCACGAGCACACGAGAACGCTCAAGAACGCATATTGAGAAACGGCCTAAGACAATCAATGACCTTCTTATGATTAGCAGATGTGTGTCCAGTGGCCATTTTGGAAACTAAGGTGTAGGGATGCTCAATATTGCCGATATTCTAAACACTGAATTTCCGATTCCAATATAAGCCAATATCGATATAAACTAATTTCACATCATGCCAGTGACAAAATTTAAGCATAACCCACCTTCACTGTGACACCCCACTAGATACTGTATATTCCACAAATAATGACCATTGTAGAGGATAAGAACAGCAATTCAACTTCAGGAAAATGCAAAATGTTACATTTATTTTCAACACTTAACACATTTTGGAAATGTCATGATTTTTAAGTTTTTGGCCCACATGCAGATACAGACGGAGGGAGAAACAATTTTAAGATGTTTAATTAAAGGCTCAGATAACAGGGAAACACACAGCGTGTAGAACAGGTGAGGTCTGAACGTCAGTGCTGGATCAACTGCGGGGAAGAATGAAATGTTACAGAGGATCGAACCAGGGGAAAGTACCTGAGGCTGCGCCGCTTACCATTTAGTCGGGAAGACCTATCCGGGGAGAGTAAGTGACGAGGGGACTCTGTGACCATAACTCGCTGATGGGAACAGGTGGCTGAGTGACTGGAGGGCTGACAGATGTAATGCTGGCGAGGGATCCGGAGCGCACCACAGTAGACGGCAGGAACAGATGAACGAACCGGAGTGTTGTGAGTGAACCAGAAGAATCCAGGAAGGGGGGTCTCACACCCAGCTTGGTATCACCAAGAGAGTATAAGGGGAGATGCAAGAACAAAATCTGAGTGGCAGGGATTCTGAGGAGCTGGTTCCATGAGCACGACGCCAAGACAGGTGAGTAAATCCAAACACGACAAACTGGAGAACAACAGGAGACAAAGTTAGTCCATAAACAGAGTCTCAAAGAACTCACAGGGACGATGCACAGGAGACAGGTCAGAGGCCTAGGCATACCACAACTGTGTTAACACTCTGGGTCTTCCGTCTGTCTGAACACTCCTTAAGAAGCCAGTGGTGATGGCTCCTGACGAGCAGCAGGTGTGGGCCACGCTCCCCAGTCAACTAGAACCAGCTGTGAAGCAGACTTAGAGCACGGAAACACAGAACCCTGACAGGAATATGATGTTCTTGAGGTTACCCTCACAATGCATATTAAAAAAAGAGATAATTCCTTTTTCTTCACAGGTAGAAAAACAATGTACCTCTCCAGTACAGCTGTATTGCACAGAATTGAACGTAAACAAAAATGAAGTGCAGTGTAGGATATACTATATCAAAACTGCTATAACTACTATATCAAGACTATATCAAAACCTCTACATTAAGGTACAAAATAATTTTTACCTCTTTTTTTAAAAAAAAGAGGTAAAAAGTAAATGGAACATAAAAGTGCAAAGTCAGAGTCCTTAGCCCATTACCTGGGCTATTGTAAAGTATAAACTGGGCTCATTCTGCCTTGTATGAAAAAAAGAACAGGCATATTAACAAGGCACCAAAAAACGTAAGTAAACAGTCTTTCCTAAGAAGCGGAAAAAATGAGGATTAAGACAGTCCTTTTTTGGGCTCTTTGCCTTTAAATTATACCGTTGTACTAATGTACGAGAGGAAGATTTTTCTGGATGAAAATGAGCATCTCAGCATTGCCGCAATGTATATGATTCCTCTTCTCATCAATGACATGAGAAACAGCATTAAACAGCCGCTCTGTGTCTACACTCGAGCAGGTACTTGCGTGCAACACGGGCCAGAGCAAGAAAGCGGGTTCGGTTGGAATTCTAGTACATCAATGGGCATGCTGCCTTGAGGATGGTGATAATAATAATAATAATAATAATAATAATAATAATAATAATAATAATAATATTTTCCCTTTTTACTTATTTATAAATTATTAACTCACCTGTGAAGCAGTTACACCTTTTGCAGCTTGTTGTACAACATAATTTTCTGCGAGGATTTCTTGGTACATGTCCTGCAGGCTCTCATTTCAGGCCTTCTTTGATGGTGGGTTCACATTCTCCTGACTTGGATCATCTGCACTGGCACCAGCAGCCTCTTCCTGTTGATCAGCACCCCCACCAGCCATTTCATACACAACACATTGCAGCATAGTCCGGGTGTCCCCCTTATTCAAGAATCAAAATAGCGGTCTTTGTATCGAGTATCAACCATTGTTACAGTGATATACAGTGGTTCATCTTGCACACCGTTAAAGCGATTGCAAACAGCTTCTAGTAGAGTGCACTTGGCTGTTTGGACACCTTTGTCTGTTTCATCAACCTTGGCCAACAGCCGTTTGAGGAACATCACAGCAGGAATGACATCTGTCAGCAGTGGCCTTTGCAAAGCTGATGATTTTGGTAAGATCTTCAAAGGGTTCCAGTAGAGAGGTCATCTTTTCCAAAGATGACCTCATTGTTTTTGGGAGCACATAATCAGTAGCATATGCAGTTAATGTAATGTTCTGTGCTCTGATGCTGGTCTGACCTGATCACTCGTTCCACACACCTGCCCAGCTCCACCCCTGCTGCAATCAACCTTTACTTGCTCCACCTGCATTTCCCACTACATAACTAGTCCTGAGACCAGACTCCAGTGCTAGTTCGTCTTAAGCCCACCGGTTAGAAGAATCCAGCGTTCACCTTATTTGCCTGCCTGTTTCTAGACCAGTTCTGTCCTTCATTACCGAGCCTTCCTGTCCCCTAGTGATGGTGAGATGAAGCCTCATGAGGCATTGAACCACTTGAGCCAACTGGTTCGAGAAAGGGTTCATTTCTTGGAGCTTCGTGTGCACACGAAACCACCTACTGGCGAGGTGTATAATCACAACCAGCTGTATCTTAACATGTGTGATGCATTGATTTTTTGTCTATTATAACTCTTGGGAATGACTTTACAAAAGGTGTAGGACGAAATCATTTGTCTACATACATTATGTATACACATATGCAGGGGTGGACTGGGACAAAAAATTGGCCCTGGCATTTTGGATTAGACTGGCCCACCACATTTTTTTTGTGTACTGAATGTGTATACCAACTGTGCAATACCAACTGTGCAATACCTTGAGGTCAAGTTAATGGAAATTAATGAGAGCGGACACTTAAAATACTTCCAAAATCTTAATTTATTAACACTGTAAAATGTAAACTCCACCACAGCACAGCAACTATTCTTAGATCAGAGAGAGAGAGAGAAAGAGAGGTGTCACGGTCAATCACACATATTATCACGTTACATCATCATAAGAAGTTATTGTAAGTTGCTCATCAGATCTATTCAGTCTTCCAGATACTGTAGGGTAACATTGGACTACTGTGCACTCACTGTGTAAAAAGGGATGCCAATGACAAAATGAACCAGAGAAAGGCCTCACTTGTCATCATGGAAAGAAAGAAAATATATAATAACATAATATAAATTTTGATTTACTCAGTCATTTGTAATAACTATTTTATTTATCTAATTTACTAATTTTTGATGATATTTTTTTTAAAATCGCAGACTTTTCACTATTTTTCATGTAAATCCTTGGTGGCGCTTCATAGCGAAGCTGGTGAGGCCGCAGCGAGCTTGGCCTCCCATGGGATTGCGCAATCCCATGTTAACTGCGCTGACTTCCATTCTGTGAATGCATCTTCCTGTCTCTAGATCATAAATTCAATTGTTCAAACAGTTATGAACTGATTTTCCACAATTTAATATATGTGGATTACGAATTGCGTTTTGGTCATCAAACTGTGTGCAGATAACATGTTTTCGTGGTGCTGGCCGATCATAAACAGCAAAGAACCGGTTGTAGGTGAGGCCGGCAGTTCCTTGGCCGCTAGGCAGGGGGCGCTCAAGGGGCACCGCTCGTGATCCCCAAATAGTAGAGTCAAAACAAGTTATTGATGTTTTATTAGGGAGTTTTGCTAAACAAGTAAAGCACTAAAAAGACTCTAAACATACAGCTGGAACAGGACTGATCAGGGAAGGCTTTCCTCCCTGGCAGTGAGCTCCATTGAGACTAAGAGACTTTTAAAACTGAAGAAGATAAAGAGAACTTTTACCGGAAAATGATGATATTTTTGTTCAGAAAGTGCGCTGCAGGGACTTAAATTATAAGTAGAGGTAAGACAGCGATACTTATTCATGTTTTGTTTTTGTGATAAAATGTGCGTAATGTGGGTTATAGTTTTAGAATGTGTTACAAATGCAGAAATCCATCATAACTCATAAACTGTTACCAATCAAATGACAAATTTTTTTCATCAAAGAATCAATATTTTTCCATGTATCTTGGTGAATTTATTTGGCACAATCAGTCTCCTTCAGCACTTTGCAACGAGTCTACTCTGTAGAGTGTATATATTTGTAAATCTGACTCTGATGACGTCAGTGCCTCACTAGCTATGAACCCTACCGCACGTCACTGACTGCAACCACCACCACCACCATCACCATATTTTACATCAGACACCGGAGCAGATGAAGGGCCTGCTGTTGGGAACATGTCAGTCAGTTTGACACATTTCGCAGCGTCCGTTTGAAGAACTCGTTTATTTTTTTCGTGCAGTTTCTCTGCGCCTCCCTTGCGTTTCTTATCCATTACTACTGTGAACACCGCTGCACAAAGTTCCACATGGAGCGTGAAGGTGTTTTTCTACTTTATGATTGGCCTAGCCCTTTAGACTGTCAGGGATGATAACCAATGGGCTGCAGTAGCCTGTGGTAATGGCCGGATGATCGGAACAGACTCTTGCGCTGCTGATTTTATTTTTCTTCATGCATTATGCAAATATAACGAGGCAGATATATAAAATAATAATAATAATAATAATAATAATAATAATAATACATATTATTAATATACATGTCGGTTCTGCCGGCCCAAACAGCACGTCGGCCCACCGGGAAAATGCCCGGTATGCCCGATTACCAGTCAATGCCTGCACATATGTGTATAATAAAATATTGTTTGAATGTATTCTATGTGTAATTATTCCCAAAATAGTAGTGTCATGTGATATGGCATGGTGTGTAATAATCAGACCTCTCAACTTTGATCAAAAGTTAAGAGTGAGATTATGCTAATTATGGGGGGGGGGGGGGATTATGGTCAACAATTTCCCCTCAGCAGCAACACTGAAGCACACAGAGGTTCACGCTGCGTCTTTACGCACAATCCTGCTGCTGATGTCTCCCTCTTTTCAGCTCAATGCACTTCTAGACTGTTACAGTTTATAACATTCTCATCACCTTTCACGGCGACAGGTTTCTCAGTCAGTTGCCGCGCTGGCCAGACAAATCTCTATTGCTCTCGGCAGTGCGGCGGTGCAGTGGGCGGATTTTCCCCCGTTGGTGCGCTGCGTGCGACGGATAAACAGTGGGGAAAATGCATAACTAAATACTGAAAAGGGCTTCTATAAAGGGAGCAGGGGCACTGACAGATCTGAGATGAAGGCCCTGATGTTACAAGTTCTTTAAAATGACCCTTAAAAGTGCGCACCTGAATTAAAGCGCGAGGCAGCAGCCCACCGAAGCGCCACTGATTCTATGTTGTTAAAAACGAAAGAGCATGAAACACAGCTAGTAACTCTCCTATTGACTTTAACTGGCACACGTTGCTACCAATGGGAGGACATTAAACTAGTGATTCACATTTTGAATGGTGAACGGTGATAAAAGCAAATGCCCCGAGTGAAAGGAGGGGGGTGGGGGGAGCAAGCGCTGAGGCACAGAAATACAGTGCATGTAGTTAAACAATGCAGAATTAATAAAAACGAAACTTATAAACAGACTAAGTGGCGTTTTAAACTGCATCTGGTTAGCAGAACTGTTTTATGATCCAGCGTGCAGCCATGACTGGTACTGAATGAACTGGTCATCTGGTCATCTGAGCCACTTCCCGAAGCAGTCATGTGGTACAGCCGGGCAGCGAGGCTTCGGACGTCATCGTTTTCGGCTCCTCCCCTAAATGAAGCAAGCTTCGATACGCGCTTTACGGAAACGCCCCCTCCATTACTCGACACACGCCTCGAAGCCTCGGCACATCACGTAACATCACTACTGTCCCCCCTCTGACTCTGTCTGCCTGTCTCCTGTACCGGACTAAAACCCGACCTCGCTCTGAATTACCCTTTTGGATTGTCAGTGGACATCTGCTCTCTCGGACTCGATCTCGGACTGTATCTTGGATCACGTACCCGGAAAGCCCTGCTTGGTTTATCTGCCAGCCATTGCCCAAAGCCCCGCCGGCCCCGGATCTGTCAGCTCCGGCCCTGTACTTCCATCTGGAGCCGACACTCTGAGCTCCCGACTGCAATATTCCAGGTTAGTGATCTTTCTTCTCTGCACATTGACGTGCTAGCGCCCGTCAGATCACTAACCTACTGCCTCTGCCTCCAGGAGTCCCAGTTCTAGCGCTGAGCGCAAGTGCGTCTGCTATGTTGTGTTGAGGCAGGGCCCCTCCATTCACTGCTAACTGCAAAGTGTGTGCCATGCAGGGCAAACTAGGCACAACAAACTCCGACGTAGCTTTAGCCATGTTGCGTGCATTGTCCCTTACGACAACATGCACCTGCTCCTTGGACATTTTCCAGCTTTAAACATACTTTCAAATGTGCATGTATTAGCTTGTGCTGTATGAGACCCACGGCACTCCCGGAAATAAAGCACAGTCTTATTTAGCTCAAAACCAGGACCTAGCCCATGCGCTGTCAAGCACAGCATGCTAACTTGGTTAACACTTGAGGACCAAATGTCCCTTTTGAAATTAATAGCTACAGCATCAGATATTAGCTTCTCGACGTGTCTATGAACATCGCCATATGGGGGCAATATTGTTGCAATATAATTTGCAAATGTGTAAAAAATCCACAAATCTGTATTCAGATCCACAAATGTGTACTAAGATTTGCAAATCTGTGCTAAGATTTGAAAATGTGTAGATCGATCTGAAGCACACAGAGAGACACTTGTGTCTGAAGTATTTTCGCTTCAAGACCCAGAAATACAGACAAATTGGTTACAAGCGGTTTCTCGGTTGGCTCTCTTTACACACGTGATTTTTGCTACACTTCTGCCGTGTGAGATTCGTATGCATAAAAAGGATTTGTATGTGTAATATCTGGATTTGCTGCCCTGAGCGCAGGCTCACAGGATGCCTCTTCCAGCTGCGGGAGGTAACGTGACTTTCACGTATCCTACTGAAAAGCGTTTTGCTGCCAGACGGTTGACAAGGTAACTTGTTATAATGAGAGAACTTTCTCGTTTTAAAGACATAAGTTTCTTGTTACAATGAGAGACTTATCTTCTTACGTTTCTCCTTATAACAACAGAACATAACCCGGTGTTGTGCGAAATTCTGTTCCCCTCTGAAAATCTTTTCCCCCCTGTGTCGGGAGCGCACATTGCAGCCAGAGAGGCGGGTCTGACCATTTTTATGCCGCTTTGATCGATTTCTCGGTAAAACAACTCATATATTCATGTCAAGGTTGTAACATTCAGTTTAATTGGCAGCTGTTGTTTATATAATTGTAAAATTAAAATAAACGAGGTCTTCTTACGCTGTTTTATTTTACAATTTTGTAAACAGCTGCAGATAAAACTGAATGTTACAACCTTGACGTGATTATATGAATTGTTTTACCGAGAAATCGATCAGAAGTGGTGTGGAAATGGTCAGACCTGCCTCTCTGGCTGCAATGCGTGCTCCCGACACAGGGGGAAACAGATTTTCACAGTGGAACAGAATTTCGCATTTTCAAAAATAATTTTAATCAATCAGTAAATATTTTACATTATCTTTACAGAAAGAGCGATTTAAAAGAGAGGACAAAGTGAGAAGTTGGTCAGGAGTTATAAAAGAAAAACAGAGCATGGCTGTGCAGCACCTGACATGATGCTGAGGGCAGTCAGGCAGGTGACCCTAGGTCACAAGTCGATCAGGAGTACAGCAAAGGACTTTAATGTCAATTACCGTACTTTGGGGTGATACTGTAAAACATTCACACCAGTGGAAATTCAGGGTCAGACAGCTATCAATTAATGTTTCATAATATTTAATTTTATTTCATGTAATTTCATATGATCCATGTGCTCCTGACAATTCAGTCTACATAAGAAAACCTTTAATGACCCATTACAAAATAAAGTGTTATGGTTTGTGATCAAACCAACTCATTCCTTCCTTAGAAACATAACATTATATTGCAATGTTACATCAACTCACAGAAGAACATACATTTAAAGTACCTTTAACAAGTGCTCTGGAAGACCCTTTTGAAAGGAAGTTCTCTATCTCCAGAAGATGACCTAACTAGAACACGATCTATGTGTATTAAAAAGATGAATACATGGATCTCAAAATTGAACATGAGAAAATCCTTTTACATACGACAAAAGTCTTTGTTAGAAATCTGGGCACTAATGTGCTCAATGCATTTATCAAATTTAAAATATAATAGAAAAATAATGCCCTATGGAAAGAAAAGAAGTACAGTTTAACAAATGCTTCAAAATTTTTAACTCAAAGAAGTTTTATAGCAACAGCAATAATTTTGTATTATGTATTGTGTATTTCACAATGTTGTGGGAGTAATCTTTTTACCCAGTATATTTTTCTATATCTGTCAGCAAAAACAAAAGCTAACTGATTCTATTGTGGCTCACTACCATATATTCCTAAATACATATGGCCACTTTTCTGAGTCAAATGGTAAGTTTTCTTTTGAAATATATTTTATAGTGGTATTGCCTGAAGCCCAAAACATTTTAGATTTTCCATAACAAATTGTACTTTTTCCATGAAAAGATTTGCATGAAAGTTTTTCAAGTAGCATCTATCGATGCACATCTCTTTCACCTTTTCCTTGGTAGTAGGAGCAAAATCTCCAGGTGGCAATTCTGTCAGCATAGGTGGGAATGTAGCTGGCCAGGGTTTCATCATCCATGCTTGCTATAGCTGTTATGTCAGTCTACAAGCACAATGAAATTATGGTTATATCAAAAAGGAAAAAACTAAAAAGACTCTTTTAAGCACATGTTTATTAATCTTTACAGTAGAATTTATGATTAAATACATGACATGTTTTAAAAAATTAAGCTGCTTATCCTTATCTCTATATCTTTTTGTCAGCCAATTTCATTAACATGTTTACCTGTTTACACTTAAACGGTGTAATCCCCATGCCGCACCACTAGTAGTGCTGTGATTTTTGAAACTCCACATCAAATTGCCCAGAAGAAGAAAACAGCGGCTGGCTGGAGAAGCCATCATATACGTAGACACAGACATGAATACGTAGACGCCGCGTCCTCGGGTGAGAGGCGTGCCGACAGAGCGGCCATCTTAGGTCAGACCAAGCTGCAGTCAGACAGAATACAAGTCAATTCCGGAAAATGTACTTTATGTTTTCAGACACTCTGAATCCGGTGAATTCTCCCCCAATTTCCAGATAAATCAACTGACTGAAAATGTCACCCTTTAGGGGCTACATGGGCCCTGTTGATTGAATTAAATGATTGTCTAACTTAATAAATAATTTCGATTTTGTATTGAAAGTAAGCAAACTTCCAGAGCTACGTCCCAGGAAGCTCGACTTTTACTCCGCTTATGGGTGCGCAAATAAAAGGACACTAGGAACCAGATCCTGGGGAATTACCTTCCATAAGGAAGATTTTATAATAGATATTCCTCATGCTTTACAGTTACAGTTTTTCTGGCATAAACACAATATGTGCTAATGGGTAGCAGGGATGGAAGCAGAGAAAAGTACATTAAACATCAAAAACTAACAAAATGGTTCTAAATTACTGGATAGACATGATTTATGGGGGGGGCGTAAGATATTATACAGTAATTTTGGTTTTGCTATGATTTTGTAATGTATTTGATTCTAAGATGGGTTATTAGGTTTTTTGTTGACTTTTTTTTTCCCAGATCGCTGTTTGTATTATATCATTTTTAAATGTTGTTATGAGCACCTTTGCTCTTACTTGTCGTCTGTATATAGTTTTGATACTATGTAGATAAGTGCTGTTGTCTGTAGATCGGTGTCTGTATATATATATATATATATATATATATATATATATATATATATATATATATATATATATTGGAAGTAAGAGAGAGAGAGATTGATGTGTGTATAATTTGTGTGTATATTAGATTAATATGCAACTGCAAAATATGTAAGTGCGTGTACATTTTTCATCCAGTTTGACTTCAGTTTAAATAGTTTTGGTTCTGAATAAATATGTGTAATCTGTCTGAAAGGTCACAATCACTGTGAACATGTGATTAAAATTAGATCTGAGCTGCCTCCTATTCATTCTGACAGCAGCTGTCTGATCTGTGGTCTGACCCAAGATGGCCGCCCCGTAGGCACGTCAGCCTAGCTGCCGGCAGCGTACAATGGGGCGTCTACGTATATGATGTCTATGTACGTAGACGTGGTTGGGCGGGTTCTGCCTATGCTGCGGGTGCGTCAGACCGTCCGCAATGTTAAATGTGGCAAATCTGCAGTTACTCAGTCACTTAAACAGTATCAGAGGGACTTTAATCTCAGAATATACTTTGTATTTGTAATATTTGTATTTTTGTAATATTACAAGTTTATTTTAGTATCCCTTTATCTTCATTCTCCTGAATTTATTCTCGTAAAGAATAAATATTATTAAAATAATTTAACCTGGCCCTATTACTCCAGGGGTGAAATTATTCTGCAAACTGTGACTATTCTGGAAATGTTCCCTCTTAATTCTCATATGATGTTTTTCTCATAACATTACCACTTTTGTGTTTTTTCTTTCTTTTCTTTTTTTCTCATATTAGTAATTTTACCTCTTTAATACTCCCCCAAAAAGACTGTACCTAAAGGTTCACATGTGACACGGTTTTATGAAATAATGAAGACCACAATGTTTAGATTTAACAAATTGATCCTTATATTCATAACACATACACATATAAACACACAAAAAAATATACACACACACACACACACACATATATATATATATATATATATATATATATATATATATATATATATATATATATAGTACATTAAACATGTACTATATATATATATATATATATATATATATATATATATATATATATATATATATATATATATATATATATATATATATTAGTGCTGTCAGTTAAACGCGTTATTAACGGCGTTAACGCAAACCCATTTTAACGCCGACAATTTTTTTGTCGCTGCGCGTTAAAACACACACACTGTTCCCTAATGTTTTTCCCCCGCCGCGCTCTCCGGACTGTGTTTCTTTTACCCTCAGCGCTTTCCGTAGTTTCAAGAGTGCTAGAAAACTGTAGCAAAACACACCCGCCCCGAAGGGTTTCTTTTACCCTCGGACACTTTGGTCTTTTTTTTTCTAAAAGCCTTTCTAAATTTCATGAGTCACGGGTTGCGTTTTTTTTTTTGGGCACGTTTCTGAAAGTGAAATCGCTTATTTGGGCTCTAAAATAAGTGACGAAACAGCGGTTATTATGAGACCTGCCTGCACTGCCCACACTTTGTATCCAGCTGAACTATCCCTCCGCCATAGGAGCCGACGGTAGTAAAGGCAGACAGAGCAACTCTGCACGTATTTTCTGCAGTTTACGGTGCAATAACCGGTGATAACTGCTGAAAGTAGATTACTTGGTGCAGATCACCATTTAAAGCAGACATTGGTTCTGAAGATGAGCTTTTACACGTTGATAAAATTGCAGAAAACCCAACCCATAAACCGTACTTTAATGCTTATTAATTTGTTTTCTCTGTATTTGACAAACTAAGGCTGAATTACGTTGCCAAACGAAGGACCTGGAGTTACTAAACAGTTCCTAAACAGTCTCATTCAGGGTATTAAGCTCCTGCCCAGTTGCAAGCAAAGTGTAAGACTGGAATGACCTGTATTGTTGTTGGTGTGAAAGCTCAGAATTAGATGTGTGTGAGAGAGAGAGTGAAGAAATGAACAAAACTTATGACTTTATTGAAATGTACAATTTTTATTAATTTATATGTTTATGCATAATACCATGTCTAGCTTTCTTTAAGAGGCAAAAAAAATATATCGGCATGAAACAGGTATTTATTTACACATTTGTTTACACATGGTGTAAACATCAGGGCGTCATGATTAGTCATTTAGCCATTATAGTCCAGAGTTTAACATTTGGCACCAGGATGTTTTCATTCCAATTCTGAAAAGTGCTTGAAAAATAACATAAAAATATATTTTGTACAAGCATGTATTTTATTAGTGTCATTTATTGCAAAATTGCACATTAAAATGCCCAAACAGGCTATTACACTTTCAGAAATAAAAGGATAAAATATGCGATTAATTGCGATTAATCTCGAGTTAACTATCGACATTATGCGATTAATCGCGATTAAAATTTTTTATCGTTTGACAGCACTAATATATATATATATATATATATATATATATATATATATATATATATATATATATATATATATATATATGATTTAGAAAGATATAGATATGTATAGACAGCTATAATCTTGACCTATAGTTCTATATAATCACACAGCTATTTATTTAGCTTATTTATAATACTGGACACACTGCAGATTTAGTGTGTCTAGTTTTGTAACATGGTGCAGCCTTAGTTTATAGAAGGCAGATACTAGTGAATCAGCCCGAATACATTTCCAGCACAGGAATGAGGCATCTTCTCTGATCCACGTTCACTACAACAGAACTTTTCTGCCACATACAATATGGCGGTGACGTTGACATGTGAACTTGCGCCCAACGACGCATCTACGTATATGATGTCTGTGGGAGAAGCATCCCGCTGCAACCTGCGGGAAGGCGGGGCTTGATGTCAAACCCCACCCACATCAAGGACAGCCATATTGGAAATGCTGACATAACAGGGGAGGGAATCATATATAAAGAGTAGACTCCGCATCGACCGCTCTTGCCTATAGGCGCTGACGAGATTTAGGGGAGCCATCTTGGGTGGTCGACAACTCAGTTAAGTGTAATGTGTTAACCAGGTGCAGAAGCAATTTTAGTCAACTATACTCGCTGATTATTGAACTAATTTTCACGTCGTTGTTTTTTTTTTACTTTAAAGCTATAGCTATTATAAAAAATGGTTCAGTGCATTTAAATATTCTTAGTGTGGTTAAAAGTAATTGAATATTCTGACAGAATTTATGTATGCTGCAGAACACGGCCACTCATACACTTTAATAATTATTTGTTATTACTATATACAAAAACACAGTTACAGTATATATATATATATATATATATATATATATATATATATATATATATTAGTGCTGTCAGTTAAATGCATTATTAACGGCGTTAATGTAAACCTATTTTAACGCCGACAATTTTTTTGTCGCCGTTAATCGTGCGTCAAAACACACACACCGTTCCCTAATGTTTTTCCCCCCGCCGTGCTCTCCGGACTGTGATTCTTTTACCCTCGGCGCTTTCCGTAGTTTCAAGAGTGCTAGAAAACTGTAGCAAAACAGATCCGCGCTGCGTGAGCGCGAAGTTTCTTTTACCCTCGGACACATGCGACTTTGGGCTTCTTTTTTCTAAAAGCGCTTGTAAATTTCATGAGTCACGGGTTGCGGTTTTTTGGGCAGGTTTCTGAAAGTGAAATCGCTTATTTGGCCTCTAAAATAAGTGCCGAAATAGAGGTTATTATGAGGCCTGCCTGCACTACATTAGAGTGTATCCAGCTGAAATATCACTCCGCCATAGGAGCCGTCGGTAGTAAAGGCAGACAGAGCAACTCTGCACGTATCTTCTGCAGTTTACGGTGCAATAACCGGTGATAACTGCTGAAAGTCTGAAGATGAGTTTTTACACGTTGATAACATTGAAGAAACCCCAACCCATAAACCGCACTTTAATGCTTATTAATTTATTGTCTCTGTATTTGACAAACTAAGGCTGAATTACGTTGCCAAACGAAGTACCTGGAGTTACTAATCAGTTGCTAAACAGTACAGCTTTGAAAATGTGTAAGACTGGAATGACCTGGAAAATTAAAACCTTTTTCCAGGGTTAAACTCTAAGAATATGGATAGAAACAGCAAGCAAAAATATTCAAAGAAATTATTGTTGTTGGTGTAAAAGCTCAGAATTAGATGTGTGTGTGAGACAGAGAGAGAGAGAGAGAGAGAGAGAGAGAGAGAGAGAGAGAGAGAGAGGGAGAGAGAGAGAGAAGAAATGAACAAAACTTATGACTTTTTTGAAATGTACAATTTTTTATTAATTTATATGTTTATGCATAATACCATATCTATCTTTGTTTAAGAGGCAAAAAAATATATCGGCATGAAAACAGGTATTTATTTACACATTTGTTTACACACTGTGTAAACATCAGGGCGTTATGATTAGTCTTATAGCCATTATAGTCCAGAGTTTAACATTTGGCACCAGGATGTTTTCATTCCAATTCTGAAAAGTGCTTGAAAAAAAACAAAATAAAAATATTTTTTGTACAAGCATGTATTTTATTAGTGTCATTTATTGCAAAATTGCATATTAAAATGCCCAAACAGGCTATTACACTGTCAGAAATAAAAGGATAAAATATGCGATTAATTTGCGATTAATCTCGAGTTAACTGTCGACATTATGCGATTAATCGCGATTAAAATTTTTAACCGTTTGACAGCACTAATATATATATATATATATATATATATATATATATATATATATATATATATATTTTCCTCTGAGTACCTGTGTAGAGCTTCTAATTGGTGCTGACTGGAAGTGGAGGCATCTGGCCAGAATAACGTCGGCAAGCTTCCTCACCTGACAGCGCAAGCCCATGCTCCGCTGCAGCCCAAGCACCAGATGATCAACCCCAGCTGGGAGCAGCTCAGATCAGACCAGCACGGAGGAGCTCAGCTCATTCTTTCTCTCTCTCTGCCATCTACTTCTCTCTTTCCCTCTCCTCTCCAACCAGTTATGATTTTTGTTAAATAAATCCTGTTTTAAGTTATCCCATGCGGTGTAATGATTTATGAGAAGATGAACCCGGTATTCAGCCAGACACTAAAATAATACTTGAAAGGATTTATTGAGGAGATGATGGAGGAGCCAGGCAGACAGAAAACGAGCAGACATCAGGTGACAACCAAAAACTGGGGCAGACTCAAAAACCACAGGACAGGTCAGGTAATCAGATATTCAAAAATGTGGATGGCTCTTACTAATGAGACAAGTGTGAAGTTTCGGCAACAAACAGAAAACTAAGGAGGGTTTAAATAGACAGGTGGACAGGTGAAACCAAGTGACTCTAATTAACTAGGACAGGTGGAGGTAATAAACAGAAGTGAAGTGACTGACGGGACAAGTGGCAGGAAACAAGACAGAACTGAACTAGACAAAATACTTAACTAAAGTAACAATACAAACTAATCCAAGAAAGAAAACAAAAGCTAAGACAGAGCAAAACACAAGCACATAATAAAAACCAGAAACTAATTCAAATGAAAAAATAAACTATAACCGTGCAGAAGCTATGAAACAATCCAAAACAAGACCTAGACCAGAAATAAAACCTGAGGCAGAGAGTGAACTAACTGATCAAATAATAACCATAAACCAAGACAGAAACCAGAATATTACAGAGCCCCTCCCTCAAGGACGGATTCCAGACGTCCTTAAACAAAAGAAAAAAAATAGACTAGACCGGGTGGGTGGAAGGGGTCTTCAGGACGGAGGGACAGAGTCCAAACAAAAACAATAAAGACCGGGCAAGAAGATTGGACAGTTCAAAACTGTCCAATCAAAAAACAAAAACAGGTCACGTGGGACCGACAAACGCGATGGTCAGAGAATTTTAGGCTCCTCACAAATCTCAAAATTAGTCAATTTTATGGGTCCTTTTGTCTTTCAACTTTACACCAATCGACGGCGGAGGAGTAACAGTCTAAAATATGTCGAAAAACAAGACCCATTCTTCATCTCCGAGTGCTTCTCCCAGCGGGAAATGTCTAAAGCCGACCGCTAATGCTAATGACAATGACGCTATCCTGTTAGCACTTGAGCAACAACAGCCCAGAATGGAGGCTATGGTAGAGAGGGTGCTTCAGACCGAGCTTGGAGGGGTGAAAGCCTCGGTCAATGCGTTGCAAAAGGACTTGGTGGAGCATATGTCCGCGATGAAAGGCCTTGGTGAGAAAGTGGACCGCGTTCAATCAGAAACTAGGGGGCTGAAACGTGATTTTGTTACTGTCAAAACCGAGGTGGAACGGCTTCAAGAAAAGCTAGCAGAATTGGATGATCGGGGAAGACAGAACAATGTGAGGCTATTGAACTTAGCAACCAACAGAGACGGAGGAGATGCTGTCAGATTCCTACAGGAAATGCTGCCTAAATGGATACCCTCGCTTGGAACAAAAGCCGTACAGATTAAAAGAGCGCATCGAATTTACTCCACTAAAGCTGACAAGAAGCCCAATCGTCCTCAAACCCTCATATTCAAAGTCCTAAACTACAAGGGTCGTCAGGCCATTCTACAGGGTGCCAGGCAAGCTAGAATTAACAACACTCCCATCACGGATGAGGGCAGGGAGCTACTATTCTTCGCCGATTACATCAAGTACACCAGCGACAGGAGGGCTGAATTCAAACCTGTGTGGAAAGATCTGTGGGCGAAAGGGATATCCACTTTCCTTATTTATCGTTCTGTTCTACGGGTGTCCTTTTGAGGCAAGGAGCTGTCGTTTGAGACGGCACAAGGAGCGGAGAAGTTCAGCCGTGAGCTAGAGCTACCCAGCCGAGCGATCACCAACTCCCCGAGACGGAAGCTAGCATTTTCTGCACTGAGCGGGGACAGCATGGATATGAATGCGATCGTAGAGGGAGAGACACCGGCCGTCACTGACTGATTTGGATACATGGACTGTGTTGTCGGCTGAATGAAGAAGATGGCTAAAGTTGGACGTTTCCACAAGGATTCGTAAGCATTCTATAATACATACGCGACACAACCTGTTATGTTATTCCTTGTGTTCAATTACTAGTTAAAAGGGCTAACCAAGTTTATGTTAAAATAGTTCTTTTTTTAATCCTAATCCTTCACATTGGTGTGCATTTTGCTATTCTTTTTTTCCACGATGACTACTATTTTCGATGGGGGCCTATCCTAATGTTGTTTTTGCTTATGGGGAAAGTGAGCTAACGATTTTGACTGCGTTATGTAGGTTGCAAGGGTCTGTGCTAGACTGTTATGGGAGGGAAGGGGGGGCAACAGGGTACAGGGGGGAGATAACCTTAGATACATGATCAGTGACTCAATTTACGTTCTTGCAACCGACACAAGATTAATGTCGGACGACAAAGGTTAAGTTATCACTATTATGTTGGAATGTTAAAGGTCTTAATACCAAAACAAAGCGTGTGAAATGTTTAGGCTTCCTGCGACGGCACAATGTAGACATCGTGTGTATTACTGAGTCTCACCTGAAGATAGAGGATGCTCCGCGAATGCAAGATAAGACATACAAAATCGCTGTTTCCTCCAGTGCTCTATCTAAAACGAAGGGCTCAATGATTATAGTCAAAAGGAATCTAGATCTGGTCATTGAGAAAACAATGACGTATCAGAATGACTTGGGCTTGGGTCGTTTATCCTTAATTTACACTTCAATCCAAAGGAAGAAAATTGCCTTTGCCTCAATATATGCGCCTTCTGTGTATGATACCTCATTTTTCCCTTGGCTCTCAGCCATCCTGATATCAGTTTCCCAATAAGAGCTGATTGTTGCAGGTGCAATGAATGCAGTGCTTGATGTCGAATTAGACAGATCCTCTCATGTAGTGTCTACTGTGCAGCATCAGGCATCTAGTGACCTAAATGCAAATGCATGGAGGCACCTATTACTATGCACCTCTAAACGGCTTCTTTATTAATATTCTTTACTTCTTCTTCCGTCACGATTAATGCAGCCCAAACCGTATCATGCACCCCCACAATATGGGTATCAAAACGTCCGGCTCGATTACGAGATGTATGCTACTACTTTTATTGGGGTTTCGAGTTACCATGGCAACAAAATTAGCGAAAAACCACCCCCCAAAAAACCCATAATAATCAATGGAGTCGGGTAGAAAGAAAGCCTCAAAAAAGCCTCCAAATGACCATTTTCAAAGCTGTACTGTGTCGCCATGCTTTCACCTACGAACACCGTTTAACTTCCAGTTTGTAGATATATCTGTGACCTACTCAGAATTGAAAACGGGATGTGGATATTTTTTATCGTCTCCTCACAGTTACTCCTCAAAGCTCATGTCCAAAAATCTGCGAAATCATCGTTTACAATGAAAGTCAATGACGGAATTCTCCAACCGCTAGAGTGGCCCACTCTAGCTTTTTTTTAAATTTCAAAACTCCGAACAACTTGAGCCTACTCGATCAATTTTCACTCTACATAGACAAATTATACATCAAAACGTAGGTATTTTTGTCAGGATTCGGGAAATGTAACCCTCATTGGTGTGGCATTTATAGATTTTTCGCAAATCACCTCAGACCGACACAAACCCGAAACCTCCCCATTCATTTCTTATGGAGCGGTTTTGAAAAATGACGTCTAAAAATCCAAAACATCACATGTTTTCGCATTGTCGCTACTCCTAAACCATTTTATGTACAGACATGAGACTTTCACACATGAATTTCCCAAACCTTCTGGCACTCACAAAAAAGGAATTTTGTGGATAACTGTTACAGTTTTTCTGCAGGAACAATTTGTTCGGGAGTAGCGAATGTGCAAAATCCTAAAAACGCTTTGGAGCTGCATTTTCCCACATCAACCACTTTTTTACATCGTCGATGTATCTACACCGATTTTTGTACAAACATAAAAATGAGCTTCATGGTCCTCAAAAGCCTGCTGATACTCATGGTGAAAGAATTATTTTGATATCTCTTATACTTTTTGAGTTACAGTGATTTGTTCGGGACCCTTTTTAGAGGATTTCTGAAATTCCATAAAAATCCCCTTTAGATCATAATTTTTTACGCCTTTATTAAACATTTTCCAGCAAAAAAGGATAGCTTCTCTTTTTCCCCTATCCGTTACGAACTAAACGCAGAAAAAAATTACGTCTACCATTTATGGATCAGGAGATATAAAGCGTTGTTGGGGGCAAAGTTCTCAATTATAATCCAATAGGACTTTTTGTGAGCAAAGCGTCTGCACTTCTGTAGATGGCCGATGCAGGTGTGTGAGTGAGTTTCCATGACAACGGAGGAAACTGGAGGGCCAGAGGGCCCGAGGGAGAAGCTCCATTGGGATTCAATGGCAACTTTCAACGCCCGCTGCAGTGGCTGTGATTAATGTAGAAATCTGAAATTCGCACTGTCACTTCCTCTTAACATTTTAAAATTTTCATACAATCACCCGATGATACTGAACACAACCTTGTTAGCGGCTAATGGTTAGCATGTTGTTAACCGGAAGTAGCTCTAGGAAGGTCTCACCAACTTCTGCTTCACAGAGTCTGTTCTTCCTTTAGAGAGAAAGCTCCGCAAGAAATTTTGGCTACATCGCATAAAGCATCTCCAAGATATGAGGTGTCAAACATCCAATGCTTTTCAATGGGGGACCAAACCCCTTATGGTCCCAGAAATGCATGCCCATATATGGCTATAGTATAGCTCAGATACAAAGTGCAGGCATTTGCATGCAACAGGTCGTGGGATCGATTCCCAGTGTGGACTTGGAGTTTTGTATTATAATCCCCACATTGTGTATATCAAAACATGTGTGCTAATCACATGAAGTATTTTTTTGTACCACCCGCCATATTGAGTTACCATGGCAACGTTATAAACGACGTATTTTCTCCCTATTTGAGGCATATCCCAGTACAGGATTTTGACCAAACTGACAGCTTGTGTTCATTATCACTGGTTGTGTCTAGTGATAATGAACACAACCATGCTAGCGGCTAACGGTTAGCATGTTGCTAATCGGAAGTAGCTATAAGAAGCTTGTACAAACTCCTGCTTGACAGATTTGGTGAATTTTAGGATTTTCTCCCTTTTTAGGCACTTCTCAGTACAGGATTTCAACCAAACTAACAGAGTAACATCACCCAGTGATACTGAACACAACCATGCTAGCGGCTAACCGTTAGCATGTTGCTAACCAGAAGTAGCTTTAGGAAGGTCCTATCAACTTCTGCTTAGCCAGGATTCTTCTGCCTTTACAGACAGAGAGAGGGC
The DNA here is from genome assembly GCF_011125445.2 of Fundulus heteroclitus. NCBI lineage: Eukaryota > Metazoa > Chordata > Actinopteri > Cyprinodontiformes > Fundulidae > Fundulus > Fundulus heteroclitus. The sequence continues at coordinate 340,630 of NC_046366.1, read as the reverse complement.
TGCAGCTGTCAGTGAGTCTCCATGACAACGCTGCTTGCAAGAGGCTCCTAGGAGGTCCATTGACTTAACATGGCACCTTTCGACGGCCGCTGCAGGGACTGTGAAGACCGTAGGAAGCTGAAATTCGCAGTGTTGCTTCCTGTTGCTATTTCTGATGGTACGGTACGCACCAAGTGGCAGGCGCCTTGCTAAATTTCTTCAGAAATCTTCTAGTTATTATTTCTTCTATTCTGTTTCTTTCATTAATGCTTTGAATTTGAACTGACTTTTGCACTTCATATAATCTTCTTCCTTTCTTATCTTCATTCCATATTTTTTGCCATTCCCCTATTTCTTTACTTTTAATAAGTGATTTCCCTTCACTCAGTGCGTCCTCTGTAAACAGTCTTCTCTTGCGCTGGCAAACTTCTTCTGCTGGTCAGAGCGTGCGCTACTGGTACAAGCGGCATCGAGCGCCCTCTGCTGGCGACTCTTAAATCATACTTTTTACTAACACTGTATAAGTTGTCCTTAGATCTTAAAATAAAATTGGGGGCTACCATTTTAATGTATTTCACTCTTTCATAGTGCCACACTGGGTATCAATGCTATTGCTGGATGTGTCAAAACTTTCTTCAATTGAATAAAAACAAAACTGAAGTAATAATATTTGGACCAATGGAGGAGAGATCAAAAGTTAGCACACAGCTTCAGTCGCTTCAGCTAGAAACCACTGATCAGGCTCGAAACCAGGGTGTAGTGATGGACTCAGACCTGAACATCCAAAAGCATTTAAAGACAGTTACAAGGTCGGCTTTCTATCACCTGAGGAACATTTTCAGGATTAAAGGACTAATGTCTCAAAAGGATCTGGAAAGACTAATCCATGTGTTTATATTTAGTAGAATTGATTACTGCAACGGTGTTTTCACAGGTCTGCTTAAAAAGTGGATCAGACAGCTGCAGCTGATCCAGAACGCTGCTGCCTGCGTCCTCATTAAGACCAAGAAGTAGAGCACATCACCCCAGTTCACCTCTGCCTTACATAAACACTAGAATTAAATCTTAATAAATAAAAGTATAGACAATTATTTCAGTAACTCAATTCAGTAAGTGAAATACACTATATACAGGGGTTGGACAATGAAACTGAAACACATCTCATTTTAGTGTGGGAGGTTTCATGGCTAAATTGGACCAGCCTGGTGGCCAATCTTCATTAATTGCACATTGAACCAATAAGAGCAGAGTGTGAAGGTCCAATTAGCAGGGTAAGAGCACAGTTTTGCTCAAAATATTGCAATGCACACAACATTATGGGTGACATACCACAGTTCAAAAGAGGACAAATTGTTGGTGCACGTCTTGCTGGCGCATCTGTGACCAAGACAGCAAGTCTTTGTGATGTATCAAGAGCCACGGTGGCTCCCAGAGCCATGGCTTCCAGTATATGTCCCCTATTTGGAAAAAGCAGTGACAATATGCACACAGAGACCAGGAACATGACAGCAATAATCCTCCCAGCATTAAATCCAAGAATGCCCTATAACAAACACAGAAGCTCTTTTATAAACAGCAGAAGCAAAAAACACCACATGCAAAAATGTTAACCAGAAACTGTCTTCTTAGTTGTCGACCAAATCCACGTTTCCAGAGGGATGGATCCGCTGTTTCTTTTTTATTCTGTCTAGTGAGGTGAAACATATTTACTCTTCCATATATGTATAGATATTTACTGTTACATATATATATATATATATATATATATATATATATATATATATATATATATATATATACACATATATACATATACATACATACATACATACATTAATACATACATATAAATAGAGTAATTAAAATAAAATAAATTAATAAACAATACATGAAACAATTTAATGTTTTTTTAAAACTTCTGAATACAAAATAAATTAAATAAATTAAACAAATTCCTTTATCATTATTCATTTATATCAATTGTTCAAGTTATTTAATTGTTACTTGTAAAAAAAAATAAATAAATAAATAAAAAAAAAATTTGAGGGCCCCCCCATTGCACCAGAGGGCCCAAGCGGCCCCTTAGTATGCCTATGGCTTTGACCGGCCCTGGCTGGCTCTCTGCTGCATGGAAAAATCCCAACAACTACAGCTCAATTTGGGGAGGGTTTGGGGTTGTTGCCGGTCTGAGGTGATTTGCGAAAAATCTATAAATCGTACACCAATGAGGGTTACATTTCCTGAATCCAGACAAAAAGACCTACGTTTTGATGTATAATTTATCTACGTAGAGTGAAAATTGAGCGAGTAGGCTGAAGTTGTTCGGTCTTTTTTACATCATTTGGACTTTGGGGTTGTTGCCGGTCTGACGTGATTTGCGAAAAATCTATAAATCGTACACCAATGAGGGTTACATTTCCTGAATCCAGACAGAAATACCTACGTTTTGATGTATAATTTGTGCATGTAGAGTGAAAAGTGAGCGAGTAGGCTAAAGTTTGTTTGTTGTTTTTTTAGACAATTTTGTCACCAGGGTAGGTGAAAATGGCGTGATGAAAAAAATCTATAAGTCCTACACCAAGTGAGGTTTACATTTTCTGAA